>NW_025536761.1:0-17500 GCF_020615455.1 Coregonus clupeaformis
AGACTGAGTGGTACACAAGTACACACCTATGACAGTACAAGAGAAAGGGGAGGTGTGCATGTGTCTGTACGTCTGTCTGTATGTCTATATGTATAATGTTTACTAGATTGATAGTTTGCCTGCTGGATCTATGTGGTTTTGACTCATTGTCATGGACGCTGTTTCTGGGCGGAAACATGCACGACCCTGCTGATTAACACGACATCATGTCAGCTTGTTCGGTAATCCTGATACAGTGTCTATCCCACACGTGCAGATAGGGAGGGAGAGAGAGGGAGAGAGAGAGAGAAAGAGCTGCTGTATATATAAAGAAAGACTTCAAAAGAGAGAGACAGAGCAGTATTGAGAGAGAGAGAGAGAGAGAGAGAGAAACTTAGTGAGAGAGAGAGAGAGAGAGGTGAGTAGGGAGAGTGAGAGGAATTGCTGAGATCTCTGGAGAGACAGATAAATCCATGTCATCCGCAGAGGACATTGTGTACGCAACTCGTGCGATGTTAACTTTCCCCGCAATCCCAGGCATTCCACGGGGACAAGAGAGGAGCAAGGCCTGCTGGGGGATCTGTTTTGATGTTTAAACGTGCCAGGAACTCACCAGGCTGGCCTAGGTATTCTCTAGCACACAAAGAGGGGCAGACCACCATTGAGATGTACTACATTCACTTTACACTATGCCTCCGTAGACATAGGCCTAGATTCATAAAATGTTTATGCACTGCTTATGAATTTGGTATGTAAGTGTTATGAATGTGTCCTTATCGGTACCCT
Organism: Coregonus clupeaformis; assembly: GCF_020615455.1. Classification (NCBI taxonomy): domain Eukaryota; kingdom Metazoa; phylum Chordata; class Actinopteri; order Salmoniformes; family Salmonidae; genus Coregonus; species Coregonus clupeaformis. The sequence continues at coordinate 766 of NW_025536761.1, forward strand.
TTACATAAAGTGTTGCCAATAAAATGTTACTTTATTTGTGTCACACTTTCACAGTCTTAACTCGTCTTTTTTATTGTGTTGTATTAGCATACGTACAGTAAACTGAGAAACACACACGCGTGCCTGCACAGACACAGACACACACACACACACCCCTCCTCCACCTCTCCAAGCCATCATTGGCAGCGATTCAGTGACGCCTGTGACTGCCAGTACTGCGGATCTGCTCCTGGAGCGAGCACTGGGTTGATTACCCTGATGTATGCACACCGAGACACTTGACAATCTCTCAGCATTTACATATGCAGCCTCAGCTCTCCACACTACTTCTGATCTGTGTGGCTGAATGTGTGTGTGTGTGTGTATGAGTTTTCAAGAGTGTGTGTGAGGAGAGAAATGGCAGCTCTCGCTAAACGTAAAACAAACAAACTTTAATCCGATGCTGAGCCTGCTCTTCAAAGCCGAGATGGAAGTAGAGACAGAAGCTTCTCACCTAGGGGCGCGTAACGCAGTAAACACACAAACAGAGCATTTACAGATATTCTCTTATTCACTCTTTTGTCAACAAATACCACTCACAAGCAACACACTTCTGGGGATACAGCGATGTCACGGCGATGTTCAAAACTCACAAAAGTAGCAGCTTGACTGATGTTGTTCTTTTCAAATAAGAATCATCGTACAAACAAAACTCTGATTCTTTTTCCTTTCTGTCGACAACATGAGGGAGATGATCATGTTTTGGATGAGAAGACAAGACAACGAGACAGCAGGTCTGGGGAGTTGTGCTGTGTGTCGATCCTTTGGCTTCTTCTTCACAGGGAAAGTAGGCCTGGCTGATTATCATTAGAGCTAAAAAGACGCGCACAACTTGACATGTTTATTTAATGGCTGCTCGCGGCACCGACAGCAAGCTGCTGCTATCTCTCACCGTAATGTGTTGATCTACCGCCGTGTGTTTGCATTCCTTTGTGCGTGTGTGTGTGTTTGTGTGTGTTCACCAGCGTGTTTTTTGAAAATGTATGTGCAGTGTTGTCTGATTGTAGTCTGATTACCAAAACACTGTAACTGTAATCAGTTACGTTACCAGCAAAAATATTGCAATCAGATTACAGATACTTTTGAAAAACGAGATGATTACTTCTTGGATTACTTTTACATTCAGAAAGACTGTTTGCGAAAAAAATACATTGACACCTTTCTATTTTCTCAATGACATTCAATTCAGCATTGAAAAAAAGTTTGTTCCACCTGAGTGAGTCTGACTACAATTCAGCGACCATGATGATGACACACCAACTGCATTTGAAAGATCATTTTTGTCTTTTTCTAATGCCTCTTAAGGGGATAGTATTTCAAAAGTAACTGAAAGTAATCAGATTACGTTACTGAGGTTGGGTAATCCAAGTTACTGATTACAATGTCAAACAGGTAACTAGTAACTGTAATGGATTACATTTAGAAAGTAACCTACCCAACCCTGTGTATGTGTGTAGAAGTGTCCGCGGTACGGGTTCTTGTGTGTGTGCATAGTGCATTTGTGTGTTTGTAGTAAAATAGTGTATCCATGTGTTTGTGTACCACCCATGTCGGTTCATATGACTTTATGCATAGCAATGCATGAAAATATGCATGTTCAGATTCTAAACTAATAGTCTTTAAATAGAACGTCACTTTAGCCAACATTGCCGTCCAACCTCAGTAATCTCTTTATTCATACCGGGCATTGAGAGCCCTCATAAATACTTATAATAGTCAGCATCACAGAGCACAACAATACAAGAGATGCCAGTCATTCTGGAATGCTCAACGCCACAGAGTATGTTGGTAACTCAGTGAAGCAAGAGAAGAATTCACACAGAGAGAAAGAGAGAGATATTGAGAGGGAGAGAGAGCGAGAGTGAGAGAGAGAGAACAGGACCAAGAGTGAGAGAGAATAGAGAGAGAGAGCAGAAGAGTGAGTGAGTGAACGATAGAAAAAGAAGAGAACAGAAGAGTGAGAGACTGCAGGGCGGATTCGCCGACGCATTTCCTTTTTTGTTTGTTTGCGTGTGTAAACGCAGTTTTGATGAAATATTAATGTCTCCCATCCAAAATGCCTGGTAAAGGATCCACTGTCTTTGATTTATCCATCTGTAGCTCCTGAGGTAGGCATTTAGTATGCTGCGCTGTCAGGAGAGAGGTGCCAGCAGAGAGCTCCATGTGTCGAGCTGTCACTAGCCTGACACACCTTTGCTTCTGCTGCAGTCTGGAAACTTCTCTCTCTGTCTCTGTCTCTTTCCCTTCCTCTCTCTCTATCTCCCTCCTCTGATACTAATTAAAATTATTCTAAAACTATTCTGTTCGTTTTATTAGAAGCACAGTGAAAGAAATGTTGAAAGTGGTGATTGAGAGAAAATATTAGAAATCGATATGCATCTGTATTGTTTTCTTTGACTGTGGTGGCACAATTTGTAGGAGCATAATGTTGAAGGTTTTGTGCATTTGAATGGAGCATGTTGAAATGGAAACGGATGGTATTGATCATACTATACATGTCTGTGCTCTGCTGTAAGCTTTGATTGACAGCTGACATTGAGCTGAGGTCTTGTTTCCCATGTAGGCCCAGTGACAAATCAGATCCACTGATCCAGTCCCTATCTCCCCATCCATGCTAATCCAACCTGACTACGCCTGGAAAGTGATAGTGGATGTCGACAAACATGTGTCTAGTTTGCGGTTGGGTTTTGAAGGCCTCACGTGGCTCATGGCGAGAAGCTGCATTGACTTTGACACACATCATCGTCCGTCTCGGCTCCGTAATGGCGGATCTGGCTCGTAGTGTGAAGGTGTCAATCAAGCGTCTTCTCATTACAAGGTAATGTATCCCACAGTGCTGTTTGAGTGGTCAGCTGGACACCCACAATGCATCCTGTCAGAGAGACTAGTTAATTATAGCGTCTTGTTCTATGTTAGGCTTGGGTGTGTCAGAGGGAATAGAAACTCATGGTGTATAACGCTAATTTATAATAAGGAGATGCACATTTCAATCTTGTGACTCCGCCGCGAGGCAAGGCACAGACAACCCACAGGGAAAGTGTGTGTATACTGTATATGTATTTTTGTATTTGTATTTATTACGGATCCCCATTAGCGGCTGCCAAGGCAGCAGCTACTCGTCCTGGAGTCCAATCACAATGTTTGTGCGTGCACACATTTATGTTTGCACGCTCTCTAATATATAATAATGTTTGTGTGTGTTCGCAACAGGGGAACAGACTATTTCCCAAACCCCACCCCCACCTTTCCCACCATACAAAGAGAGCATTAGAAAATAGAAGGAAAAACAGCAGAGACTGTTGCCTGAGGAGGTATGGATGTCATAAAAGAGCAGGGTTGGGATTTGTTGGTGTCACTCAATAAATCAGTGGGAGTTTAATTACCGGGCCGGTGTGGAGGAGCCGTGACAGGAGCTAGCTCTGTGAGTTAGCATTCCTCCTGGGCCGGACCCTACCAAAAACCTGACAGGGCAGGGTTTCACTCACACACACACACACACGCAGGAATGTACCATTATTCAGCGGGGAGGGGGGAGGGATATTTGAGGGATATTTGAGCTCTGCTCACAGGACTGCAGCTCCCTCACAGGCGAGGGCTGTCTGTCTAATCCCCCCCCCCTTTTATGAACTCTGGTTGGGAGAATTTTTGAAGCTAATCTCTGACACATAGTCCACTGCACACTGACTCTGTTAACCCTGTGCCCCATAATCCTGTAACAAGAGAGAGGAGAGAGGAGGGAAGGGAGGGGAGGGAAGAGTGGAGAGAGAGAACAGAGAGAGAGAGAGAGAGAGAGAGAGAGAGAGAGAGAGAGAGAGAGAGAGAGAGAGAGAGAGAGAGAGAGAGAGAGAGAGAGAGAGAGAGAGAGAGAGAGAGAGAGAGAGAGAGAGAGAGAGAGAGAGAGAGAGAGAGAGAGATTGGAGCAGACAGACAGAGAGAGAATGGGGTAGATGGGAGAGAGAAAAAGAGAGTGACAGAGTGAGAGAATAGAGAGAAAAGGGGGAGCAGAAAGAGAGATGCAGTGAAAGTGAAATGGAGACTAAGAGAAAGTCAAAGACACCCAGAGCGAGGAGGGAAGTGATAGTAGGTGGGTAGCTGGGCTCCACTTTGGAGGAATAAGTTGCATTTTCAGGGCTCAACAGCCATGACTGAGTTATAGTTGAGGCTCAAACGCGGCCTTGTGTTTGTTTTACATGTTGTGTTTCAGAGGAGGCTGGTGGGAGGAGCTATAGGAGGATAGGCTCATTGTAATGGCTGGAATGGAATTAATGGAACGGAGTCAAACGTGTGGTTTCCATATGTTTGATGTGTTTGATACCATTACATTTATTCCATTCCAGCCATTTCAATGAGCCTGTTCTCCTGTAGCTCCCCCCACCAGCCTCCTCTGGTGTGTTTGTCACGCTCCTCTCCAGGCTGGTTTCTGACTGACTGAGAGGCACTTCACTCATAGACAGGCAGTGCTATGTGCTGTTTGCGTTCTCCATTCGGCCCCAAAATGGATGAAGAGGGTCAGAATCCCAGCCGTCAATTCACATGGAGATCAGGTGATCTATTTCAAACAGAAGAAAGCAGATCACTCACGCACATGCACACAAATGTACATACAATCGCACTTCCATGCTACCCATACCATTCACATTTATGCATGAACACGTGCATGCACACACATGCACAAGAACACATCCACATGCACACATGTATGTGCACGCACATACTAACATACATTTACATACTATCCTTATGTTCCCACCAAGTGATCGTAACAATAGATGTGTTTATATTCATACACATTTGTAGGCCTGCTATTGTTCTAGGAAATTGAAATAAATAGATAACAATTAATCTTGTACCTTTTCATTTTTATATTCTCATACAACTGAATGAAACTTTCCCAAAGAGAGTAATTAATTCCTGGCACTTTGCGAGCTTGTAAGGCCACCGAAATAACGAGCGAAAAACACAATTCAAAACCCCTCGCAAAAAAAGAAAGACATATGCCAATCTGTTCCTGCATTCTGCTAGACATGTGCACTATCTCGTTGGCTGAGAGACATTTGCATTTGTTTTACCCCCCATCCCTTGTGCTGCTGCAGCCCGAGGCACAACACAACACAGTCAAAGGAGAGACCACCCCCTCTCATCTCATCTCATCTCCTCTGTGTGTGTGCATGTGTGCATGTGTGTGTGCGTGTGTGGTGTGTGTGTGCGTGCCTGCATGTGCGTGTGTGCGTGTGTGTGTGCTTGTGCTGTCTGCTTGTGGTGTTTGTGTCTGTGTGTGTGTGTGTGCTTGTGATGTGTGTGTGTGTGTGTGTGTGTGTGTGTGTGTTAGAGCGCCCCCTAGCCCTCAACCCTCACCGCTCCACACATGCCCTACATAGCAGTCCCAGGGAGGGTATAAACCCATCTCAAGGCTACAGAGAGTCTCTGTTTTGTCATGTTTTTTATCATTCTACTAATAAAAATTATATACTAATACAAACAACGCAGGTCCTCTCACTAAAGACTCCACTGTTCCCGAAGAGCTCTCGTTACCAATGCGCCGCAACACAACACAACCAACGGTTCGCCATTCTTTCTACTGCTATCTGTTTTCACCAGCGAGCTGTTGTTTTGTAAACAACCTCAGAATGACAGCATTTTGATGCATATTAGAGAGGAGGAGAAAGCGAGAGGGAGAGAAGAGAGAGAAAGGGACAGAAGAGGGAGAGTGTAAAAATGAGCCAGATGGTAGATTTGGCTAGGCCGCTGTCATTCAGTTTATGTAAAGCCTGTCTGGAGAGAGTACAGACCCCGAAGCATCTCTCACATATTGAATAGTCACTTCACGCTTAAGCAGCAAAGTGAGAGGCTCTGAGGCTCTGATCAATACTGGAAACCTATTGTTTTTATTTTGGAATGTTACCTTTTCACACTCATATTGATTTCTGATTTTATTTCCCTGAAAATATTATGGTGGGGAACAGTGGAAAACATACGTGTGCAGACACAGAAAAACTGGCTAAAGTGTCTTACAGTATTAGCAATAGTCAAATCTGACTTGCCTATGTGACCATGTATAAAAATGGTATTTCTGGGCCGGGCGTCAGTTAAACTGCAGTAGCGAAGCAAAACTGTAGGAGCAGTCGAAACCGTGCTTCTAGACTGGAGCCCTGGCCCCTTGTGTGGCACTGGGGCAGTAGGTCATGGTTCAGGTCATAGGTTAAGTTAGGTTTATATTATAAAGTCAATAAAGTCAATCTTAATGTGACTTGGATTTAAAAGGAATAGCTCCAATACCAAATATATGGTGGAAGGAAACTCTCTCTCGCCCATGTTTACACCAATCTAATGCTTTTTAACTTTAGTAGTACATGTAAGAAGAATTAAGTTAGCTTCCTAGCTGGTTTTTCCATGTTAGTTAGTGATAGCTATTGAAAGTGATGCACAAGCTAGGCCTATTTGAAACAGTGCCATCTCCTGGCTGCATTTACTCTCCAGATTCAGTAAACCCCCAAAAAGCTTGGAAACCCAAATAGATTTTTCGTCGTAGTTTAGGTTTTCATTTTAGTTCTGTTAGTTTTGGAGTCAAAGATAATAGTTTCAGTATAGTTTTAGTTTTTCAACCGGGTTTGTTAATTCTTTTATTTCAGTTTACTTTTCATGACTAGTTTTAGTTTTAGTTTCAGTTTTAGTTTACTAAACCTTGCTGACGACACACACGCACGCTTACACGCGGCATGCACACGCACACATACACACGCATGCACACATACATACAGTGCCCCAAATTGACCTATTCGTGAGCATGTGTGACCTGTGATTGTCGATCAGTGCAAATTTGTAAGGCGATGAAGCGTGCAGGAGAGACCTGTCAAAGAGGAGGGCAGGAGATTACACATCCCACAGTAGAAAAAGGGGGGGAGAGAGAGGAAGAGGAGGGTGAAAGGGAGGGGGAGAGAGATTTCTGATTGTTTATTTCACTTTTTTTTGTATTTAATTTATTCTACTAACATGTTTCCCATGCCAATAAAGCCTTTTGAAGTGAATTGAATTGAGAGAGAGAGAGAGAGAGAGAGAGAGAGAGAGAGAGGGGGGAAGAGATAGATAGAGAGAGAGAGAGGTAGCGAGAGAGAGAGAGAGAGAGAGAACAGCGAGGGAGGGAGGGAGGGAGGGGGGAAAGGAGAGATGGACAGGAGTGGTAGAGCTCTGCCATGGAAAGTGAACCGCATGAGAGAGTGTGATTTTACTGCTGCTCTTTATTTTTTATTTTTCTTAAAACTGCATTGTTGGTTAAGGGCTTGTAAGTAAGCATTTCACCTGTTGTATTTAGTGCATGTGACAAATACAATTTGATTTGATTTGATTTAACGTTGTCTGCCGGCTTACTAAACTCTAAGATGTAAAAAGCGACCTCTATTCATCGAGGCATGTTTTTATTCCTCCTTCACTCTCACTTCTCTCTCATTTCACACAGGGTGCCTGAGATGCCTTAGTTGTGCACCCTCTTCAAGGCAGCCTTTTCACTTGCTCTTGATAAGTCTTTGATATTCCGTGCTTCACTAATTGTAGTCGCTGCAGTACATCTATCTTTTTTCAATTTCCTGATAATTAGCCTCTAACTCTTTCATCTGTCTTTTCAAGTGCGCTAAATCTCGTTCTTTAATGAAAGTTACACTGCACCCAACAAGGTTGACGGGTGGGAAAAAAAACATGCGGCGGCTATCGCCGGGGGTTGCCTGGCCGTGTCCTTGGGTTTTTGAACGTGAAAATATTCAACCACTAGAACACAGGAGCCGTTTAATAAGAACATGCTTTAGAATGACTCCTGGTTAATAGATGGGGGAAATGTGAGGCGAGTTAGCGATGAAGCTTGAACCTGCAGCGATTTAATAAAAAGATCAAAACCTCATATGTCTTCCAGCTACAGTACTGTAACTGTAACAACCCCAACCGACTGCAGTCATATCAGAGGAGGGTAAGTAAAGTGGGTTAGATTGAAACATTACTGAGAACAATGATTGCTGAGAACTATAATAGCTAAATCTATTTGAGACGGTTTATTCTTTAACTCTGCTGACATTGAGATATTTTGCACATACTGTAGGTATTCTGAAGGTTAAAACAAGCCCTGGTAAAAGATAATTGGCGAACACTTCCAATGAGTTAACTCCTATGCTGTGCAGTATATTGTGTTATGCATAGATAATAAGGTATTATATCTAGTAGGGTATTCATTGTTACCGAGAATTGTGGGTGAGAAAGGCCATTATGGGATGTTACTGTACAATGGTGTCATGTTATAGATATGCATTTTTTTAACTATACTTCCTCTGAGGGGGAAAGGAGGAGGGAGAAAATACCCTGAAAAAAAACCACATGAAAAAACACGTTACACTGAAAAAAATACATGAAAAAACACAAATAAAGACAGTGAGAGGAGAAAGGGAGAAAAGCTGTTTCAGGACGGCGTCACTTCTTAATGACCTCATTGATCTTGTAGTGATGTGAGTTACACACTGGGCCATTTTCAAGTGAATGGGAGGGGGTGAGGAGGTGTGTGTGGGGGGGCTGGAACTGCTAACTGGGGCTCAAAGCGGTGAGATTTGGGGGGCATGGTTAATGGGGTCATTTAGATTGGATGGGAGATCGATACGGAGAGGTGGAGAGGACCTGCGTCTCTGTGATGTGTAGCTGGTGTGTGATTGTTCTGCAGATTACATAGGAAGAGAGAGAGACAAACAGACAGACAGACAGACAGACAGAGGAGGGGGCACTATTGTGTCACATACCCAACAGTTCAAACAAATTCCAAGTAAGTATTTAAGATTTTAAAACTCTGACACGTTTCGGCAGCAACGCCTTTGCCATGGATTACAATGTATTTAATGTTTGTATTTCCATTAAAGTGGAAGCAAAACAAGGTACACTACATGTCCAAAAGTATTTGGACACCTACTCGTCGAACATCTCATTCCAAATTCGTGGGCATTCATATGGAGTTGGTCCCTCCTTTGCTGCTATAACAGCCTCCACTCTTCTGGGAAGGCTTTCCACTAGATGTTGGAACATTGCTGCGGGGACTTGCTTCCTTTCAGCCACAAGAGCAATATTGAGGTCAGGCGCTGATGTTGGGTGATTAGGCAGTCGGCATTCCAATTCATCCCAAAGGTGTTCGATGTGGTTAAGGTCAGGGCTCTTTGCAGGCCAGTCAAGTTCTTCTACACTGATCTCGACAAACCATTTCTGTATGGACTTCGCTTTGTGCACGTGGGAATTGTCATGCTGAAACAGGAAAGGGCCTTCCCCAAACTGTTGCCACAAAGTTGGAAGCACAGAATCGTCTAGAATGTCATTGTATGCTGCAGTGTTAAGATTTCCCTTCACTGGAACTAAGCAGCCTATCCCGAACCATGAAAAACAGCCCCATTCCTCCTCCACCAAACTTTACAGTTGGCACTATGAATTGGGGCAGGTAGCGTTCTCCTGGCATCCGCCAAACCCAGATTCGTCCATCGGACTGCCAGATGGTGAAGCATGATTCATCACTCCAGAGAACATGTTTCCACTGCTCCAAAGTCCAACGGCTGCGAGCTTTACACCACTCCAGCCGACGCTTGGCATTGCGCCTGGTCATTTTAGGCTTGTTTGCAGCTGCTCGGCCATGGAAACCCATTTCATGAAGCTCCCGACGAACAGCTCTTGTGCTGACGTTGCTTCCAGAGGCAGTTTGGAACTCACTAGTGAGTGTTGCAACCGAGGACAGACGATTTTTAAGCGCTGTGCGCTTCAGCTCTCGCCGGTCCCGTTCTGTGAGCTTGTCTGGCCTACCACTTCGCGGCTGAGCTACTACATGATAATTGAATTGTCCCTGTACCCATCACAAGGTTGCTACAACATAGCCCACAAATGAAAGTTCATAACGTAGGTACACAGGTCAGGAGACAAATGAGAGTAATCAAGATCATAGACAGTGACACATTCAATACCGCCTTGCACTCTCTTGCCTGCATCTAGCTGACCTTAGGAGTAATCATTAGTTGTTTTGCAACTAAAATTAGAGTTTCTATTGGATAAATTCAGGTAGGTCCCTGACCACACCTGATCACACGCACACAAAGTTCACTTTCATAGCAGCCACATACTGTACAGCATCATCACTTTGCTCGTTGTATAATACCTTCTCCCATCGACGCGCTCTCCTCCTCTCACGTTTCCCTTTGCTTGTGGACTTCAGTGCAAAATACAACAGCTGTCTGTGACCAGATGCAAAAGCCTCTCCAACCCAAACCTTCATACCATTACCGCTAACTGCTACACAGCCTACATCGTTGTCACCATATTAATGTTATAGTCAGCAAACTAGAACTAACACGTTAGTAAACCCACCATCCAATCCATGTGTACAATCAAGTAGGACAGTGCAAGCAGTTTAGCAGTTACACCAGCGGGCCCCTGTGGCAATAAATGAATAAAACCGAAAGCTTACCTTGACTTGGAAGAGTTGTAGTGTTGGATAGCTTTAGCCAGCTAGCTAACATAAATAGCATTCCTCTCTGTCAGGTTGTTGAGTAGGCTAAATTAGCTGCATTAGATAAGTAAGTGAAAGGTAAACTAAGAAAAAAATACAGTAGCTATCTCTCTCTCTATCTCTCTCTCCGCTGCTTCTCCATAATTTTTGAATAAATTGATATGTTCAAAACTGTTCAATTATTGTCATTCTCTCTCTTTGAGTCAACTACTCACAACACTTTATGCACTACAGTGCTAGCTATCTGTAGTTTATGCTTTCAGTACGAGATTCTCTGATCCTTTGATTGGATGGACAACATGTCAGTTCATGCTGCAAGAGCTCTGATAGCTTGGAGCATGTCCTTACCGTGTAAGTCTACGGAAGGAGGTGAGAAACTTGAAGTCAATGTCCCAGAGGAGGACGGAACATAGCTGTCCTCCGGCTACACCATGGTGCTACCCTAGAGGGTGCTGTTGAGGCTACTGTATACCTTTATTGCGTTGCTAGACAGTGTGTTTATGATATGTGTATATATGTAGTATAGTTTTATCTAAAAATTATAACTTTTTGAATGTTTAACTATTTTGATTTTTATGAAATTCATTGAGTAGGATGGTCCTCCCCGTCCTGTTTCTGAGGCCTGTTTCTGTTTCTGAGGCCTTGTCTGTAGTAAGTCCAGGATGACATCATCCCTTCCCTTTCAGCTTTATATTAGACACAACAGGCCTGCCAGTCATGCTGCTCACATAACATGACAAAAACCATGTCATGGCAAAAATGTACACTTAGAATATAAAGTTGCTTAACCATTTTGAACGAAGTTACAGAACATGTAGTTAGTATCCTAGTTAAGCTGAGTAAGTCAATGGCAGTAGCTAGAATCTCAACTGAAGCAGTTACAAAACAAGGTTACTACCAGTAGGAACAGGGTTATTATGCTCAGTATCAATCTTCTGAACAGACTGTACAGTACAATATACTGTACTTCCCATGAGTTGTTTTTGTCCCTCAGCCCCTCATCTCTCTCTGGTGGAGTGGCTGGGGTAGTAAATTAACAAGGGGGAGTGAACAGAGGGATTTGGTTCTCATCCCTGCCCTCTCTCTGTGTGTATGTGTGTGTGTGTGTGTGTGTGTGTGTGTGTGTGTGTGTGTGTGTGTGTGTGTGTGTGTGTGTGTGTGTGTGTGTGTGTGTGTGTGTGCGAGCGTGTGCAGGCCCGATATGCCGCCCTAGTAGAGACAAAAAAAATGCTGCCCTCCTCCTATCCCTGTGTGTTTGTTATTGTGCTTGTGTGTGTATACATGCATGTGTTTGTGTGTGTGCACGTGCATCTGCAAATGTGTGTGTTTGTGTTTGTGTGCGTGTGTGTAGTTATGCATGTTTGTGCGTGTGCACGCTCATCTTCAAATGTCTGTGTGTGTGCGCTCGAACATGCTTGTGTGTGTGACATATTTAGTTTTCATTGTCCTTATGGCTGTGCTGGGATGTGGGAGGCGTATCAGATAGCGGGCCTTTTGGGCTGCGGCCAGCACCGCTCGTTCATCACGTCTTCGGGGCATCTGTGAAGGCAGGCTGGGGAGGACAGGTGTTCCTCCTCTGAGCAAATCAAACGCCAATCAGCTGCTCAGATCTAAAGCCAATCAGAGGCCTCAGTGATCCAAAATTGCTTATTGCTACTCATAAGCCAATCACAGAGTAGAGTCTGTAGTTTTCTGCATTTCTTTAAGTCCATCAATTCTTATGTGAGCTGTGGTATATTGTTTTGTTCTTTTATTGTTGCATATTTTGTTTTTACACTGAACAAAAATATGAACGCAACATGCAACAAAGTTACAGTTCATATAAGAAAGTCAGTCAATTGAAATAAATTCCTTTGGCCCTAACCTATGGATTTCACATTACTGGGAATATAGATATGCATCTGTTGGTCACAGATACCTTTTAAAAAAAGGTAGGGGCATGGATCAGAAAACCAATAAATATATGGTGTGACCACCATTTGCCTCATGCAGCGCGGCAGATCTCCTTCGCATAGAGTTGATCAGGCTGTTGATTTTGGCCTGTGGAATGTTGTCCCAATCCTCTTCAATGGCTGTGCGAAGTTGCTGGATATTGGTGGGAACTGGAACATGCTGTCGTACACGTCGATCCAGAGCATCCCAAACATGCTCAATGGGTTACATGTCTGGTGAGTATCCAGGCCATGGAGGAACTGGGACATTTTCAGCTTTCAGGAATTGTGTATACTGTAGATCCTTGTGACATGGTGCCATGCATTATCATGCTGAAACATAAAGTGATGGCGGCGGGTGAATGGCATGACAATGGGCCTCAGGATCTCGTCACGGTATCTCTGTGCATTCAAATTGCCATCGATAAAAGGCAATTGTGTTTGTTGTCCGTAGCTTATGCCTGGCCATACCATAACCCCACCGCCACCATGGGGCACTCTGTTCACAACGTTGACATCAGCAAACCGCTCGCCCACACGACACCATACGTCTGCCATCTGCCCGGTACAGTTGAAACCGAGATTCAGCCGTGAAGAGCACACTTCTCCAGCGTGCCAGTGGCCATCGAAGGTGAGCATTTGCCAGCTGAAGTCGGTTATGACACCAAACTGTAGTCAGGGCAAGACCCTGGTAAGGACGCCGAGCACAAAGATGAGCTTCCCTGAGACGGTTTCTGACAGTTTGTGCAGAAATTCTTCAGTTGTGCAAACCCACAGTTTCATCAGCTGTCCAGTTGGCTGGTCTCAGATGATCCCGCAGGTGAAGAAGCTGTATAAGGAGGTGCTGGGCTGGCGTGGTTACACATGGTCTGCGGTTATGAAGCCGGTTGGATGCACTGCCAAATTCTCTGAAACGACATTGGAGGCTACTTATGGTAGAGAAATGAACATTCGATTCTCTGGCAACCTCTCTGTTGGACATTCCTGCAGTCAGCATGCCAATTGCACGCTTGAGACATCTGTGGCTTTGTGTTGTGTGACAAAACTGCACATTTTAGAGTGGCCTTTTATTTTCCCCGGGCACAAGGTGCACCTGTGTAATGATCATGCTTTTTAATCAGCTTCTTGATATGCCACACCTGCCAGGTGGATCGATTAACTTGGCAAAGGAGAAATGCTCACTAACAGGGATGTAAACAAATTTGTGCACAACATTTGAGAGAAATAAGCTTTTTGTGAATCTTTAATTTGAAACATGGGCAAATGTGTATATATGCAGTATACTAGATGACTTATAGGGGCCGCTGTGTTGAAGCCACTGTGCCGCCATCTTGTGTTGAAGCCACTGTGCCGCCACACTCCCCCACTGTTGTAAAAAATATTTTGGAACTTATAGAAATGCATTTACAGTGGGGGAAAAAAGTATTTAGTCAGCCACCAATTGTGCAAGTTCTCCCACTTAAAAAGATGAGAGAGGCCTGTAATTTTCATCATAGGTACACGTCAACTATGACAGACAAATTGAGAATTTTTTTCTCCAGAAAATCACATTGTAGGATTTTTAATGAATTTATTTGCATTTTATGGTGGAAAATAAGTATTTGGTCACCTACAAACAAGCAAGATTTCTGGCTCTCACAGACCTGTAACTTCTTCTTTAAGAGGCTCCTCTGTCCTCCACTCGTTACCTGTATTAATGGCACCTGTTTGAACTTGTTATCAGTATAAAAGACACCTGTCCACAACCTCAAACAGTCACACTCCAAACTCCACTATGGCCAAGACCAAAGAGCTGTCAAAGGACACCAGAAACAAAATTGTAGACCTGCACCAGGCTGGGAAGACTGAATCTGTAATAGGTAAGCAGTTTGGTTTGAAGAAATCAACTGTGGGAGCAATTATTAGGAAATGGAAGACATACAAGACCACTGATAATCTCCCTCGATCTGGGGCTCCACGCAAGATCTCACCCCGTGGGGTCAAAATGATCACAAGAACGGTGAGCAAAAATCCCAGAACCACACGGGGGGACCTAGTGAATGACCTGCAGAGAGCTGGGACCAAAGTAACAAAGCCTACCATCAGTAACACACTACGCCGCCAGGGACTCAAATCCTGCAGTGGCAGACGTGTCCCCCTGCTTAAGCCAGTACATGTCCAGGCCTGTCTGAAGTTTGCTAGAGTGCATTTGGATGATCCAGAAGAGGATTGGGAGAATGTCATATGGTCAGATGAAACCAAAATATAACTTTTTGGTAAAAACTCAACTCGTCGTGTTTGGAGGACAAAGAATGCTGAGTTGCATCCAAAGAACACCATACCTACTGTGAAGCATGGGGGTGGAAACATCATGCTTTGGGGCTGTTTTTCTGCAAAGGGACCAGGACGACTGATCCGTGTAAAGGAAAGAATGAATGGGGCCATGTATCGTGAGATTTTGAGTGAAAACCTCCTTCCATCAGCAAGGGCATTGAAGATGAAACGTGGCTGGGTCTTTCAGCATGACAATGATCCCAAACACACCGCCCGGGCAACGAAGGAGTGGCTTCGTAAGAAGCATTTCAAGGTCCTGGAGTGGCCTAGCCAGTCTCCAGATCTCAACCCCATAGAAAATCTTTGGAGGGAGTTGAAAGTCCGTGTTGCCCAGCGACAGCCCCAAAACATCACTGCTCTAGAGGAGATCTGCATGGAGGAATGGGCCAAAATACCAGCAACAGTGTGTAAAAACCTTGTGAAGACTTACAGAAAACGTTTGACCTGTGTCATTGCCAACAAAGGGTATATAACAAAGTATTGAGAAACTTTTGTTATTGACCAAATACTTATTTTCCACCATAATTTGCAAATAAATTCATAAAAAATCCTACAATGTGATTTTCTGGATATTTTTTTCTCTTTTTGTCTGTCATAGTTGACGTGTACCTATGATGAAAATTACAGGCCTCTCTCATCTTTTTAAGTGGGAGAACTTGCACAATTGGTTGCTGACTAAATACTTTTTTCCCCCACTGTATTAATGTCTACATTAGTTTTTGCCACATGTATTCTATTACAGACATCTTAATGCATACTTTAAAATTATATTATGTGAGCTAAACACACAAAATAAACATTTTCCTTAAAGTATATATTTTTAAGATGACTAATGTTACTTTCCCCACTACATACATGTAATTAAATACATGTAATTTTGTCCTTGAAATGCTGTAGAATTCCATTCCATTCCGATGGAGGACCGGTGGCTTCAAAGCCTCTCAATGGCCAATACATAGCATCAGCAATCCAGGGTTTATATACATCATTGGAAGCAACTCACTCAGTTAGATAATTAAATGTTGCAATTTTGTGCCAAAATGAGACAGGGTTGTATTTACATAGTAAGTCGCAAAAGTAATTTAATTATCCTTTGTATCATCTTTATATCTGTAGGCCCATATCATATTGTTCTTCATCTTTAAGTATGTTGTAAAATGTGAAGGGTGTTGATTATGACTGGTGTGTGTTGAAAGTCTGCAGGCATCTCAAAGACATGAACAGAACAGGGTAGAAATATTGAAACTGGCCACCAGTGTTATACGTCTAAACTACAAAATTGTGTTATCCATCTCCTCTGTAATTGCAATCTAACTTGCATGTCCATCTTCTTAATAGCATTAACTTCCTTATGGTCTGAGAGTCTACGTCTCTACCTACCATGGGTCACATGTCTACTTGAACTTTAAACAAGAAATACTGTTCTTGCGTTGGTCTTTTTCCGAATAAAACAGTCTAACTTGGGCTAATTAAATTTCTCTCTCAAGGGGAGAAAATAGCTGCCTCCTCAAAGTTTCAGAGTATGTAATTTGGTGTAAAACAGTACCACTTTAGGCGTTCTCCACAAGTTAAATTAAATCGAACCCTGCGGGGATGTGTTGTAAGGCTATTAAGTCATGTTTATTGATGTTTATTCTCAGAGGGAGCTGCAAAAAAAAATGCTTTTCAACTTTGATTAATTTCCCCTTACTTCATGTGAAAGATGAAACTGTTGTGAAGTTGCTGCCTTTCTTAGGATGACTAACAGACATGGATGGAGGGAGTGCCTCTGGTTAACTCCAATGTAACTTGAATGTGAAAAATGGACTTTGGGCAATGGAGACGTAATCGTTAATGATGGTGGAAGTGGACAACATAGATTGATCATTCATGCATTCAAATTGGTCTGCACTCTCCCTCTACTTGTATATCATATCTGATCATTTCTATATTTTTCAAGGCATTT
>NW_025536761.1:22500-50130 GCF_020615455.1 Coregonus clupeaformis
CACTATAGCAGCGCAGGGCATGGGAGGTCAGCTCCATTTTCTCCCACTTCCCCTGACATCATCTAAAATGGCCCGGATGAAATTAGCCTAACCCCTGGAATGACATATCTCTCTGAGTAAGCCGTGTGGACGTGGCGAGCGGCTGAACGTGAAATCCAAATCAACACATTGTTTTTGCCATGTCAGAAGCAGCCACAGAATGACCATCACTCTCTTGCTTAGGGATATTTTTTGTCAAAACGGAAGCTCGGCAAACTGTTTGAAATAATCCAATCCAGCGCATCTTGACTCGTTAGGGTCATTATGTAGGCTTGACCTTGTTCTGCTACCATGGATTCCTCCACTGTAGAGGAGAGTGGAGGAGGAGGACGAGGCTTGTCTGGTGAAACGTGTTGAACTACTTCCTCCGTCGATAAGTTGTGTAACGCGTGAGAGGGCGTGAGAGGGCTCAGGGACGGGTGGCTAAAGTAGCACGACACCCGTTGACTTCAGCACCCTTTACCCCCATGGCGCTAAGCAAGACAAAGCCCATACAGACACTTTGAGGGAGGCAAGAAAGGAAGACAAATATTGTGTGGCCTCAGAATAGTGTGCTGTGGTTGTATGCAAGGGAAAATAAAACAGTGGAGTGAGAACATACATCTTTAAGTTGCCACAGACAATCTGTCCATTATACAGTATGTTTACACCTCTAAAGTTATATCCCATGTTGAAATAAATCCATTAACTTGGATGATGTGAAAAACATTTCTGTCGTTCTTACATACCCTTGAATTCTAAAGCAAAATCGATACGGAACAACGAAGAATTGCTCAGGCATAAGGGTGTAAGTGTTCGTTCTGATTGACTGTATCCATATTGACATCCCATTTGTAATATAATTCAGGATCTCTCTTTGGAATCTGTTCAAACCTGAATCAGTAACCTTCTCTCACCTCCCCTACTTCACTCACTTGAGCTCCCATATCCATACAGGTCCAATGAAGTAGCAATCCTCGTTGCTGTCGTCTTCTGTTTCACAAATAATAAATACACTTTTTAATGGCTGACTTTATGTTGCTTTTGCACCAGTGCTGTCGGTTGGGCAGTAACACTTAAGATGTAATCACCCGCCACGCCAGCCGGAAGATGGAGAAGTGAGTGGGACAGCTGGACAGGTGCGATAAGGAGGTTTTGTGAGACCCCGTCCGACCTGAATTTGTGTGGATGTCCACTGCAGGACGCTTAATAGCTGATGGCAATACCTGATTGGATGACCATTTTAAATCTCTCGTCCATTTTACCTTGATTTCTTTCCTTTTTCTCTCTCTTTCTTCATGTGTTTTTACCTTCTCCTCTGGTGTTGGATTATTACTGCCTTTGTTTCTTCCCCTCGATCACCTGAATCTCACCCAAAGATGTATCTAATGGTGTGAAATGTTTATAAAAATGCCCCTGCTGGGAAAAGGTGATGGAAGTGAATTGGTTGAGTTCTAATATAACTCCTCTCTCTACATCTACCTGAAGCTGACCAGAACATTTATTCGAGGTTGTTTTAGGGTTGCACAGAGCATTTTCTCATCCTGCTGTGTGCAATGAGATAGCACCATTACGATAGAGACCGGTCACGGCAGCATGGGGTTGTATTTTATCATGCCAGACATTCAATAATGTCATGCTGAAGACCGCTAGGCCTCAACTCTATGTGGGTTGTTTAAGGGCCGTCCAGCCTGGTATCAGCTTATATGCGTCATATTTTGATGTTTTTGCGAAATGATATGTTTCACCATTGTTGATGCCTAAGTCAATACATTGCATTCAATGTACAAAATCTGTCAGTGTTTTTAATATCGCAGACATCGCCAATACATTTATCAAACAGTGGTGTTATAAAGATAATAAGATAGGTAACTGGTAGGGAAACCTACTATAGTAAATTTAACTGATGACATTGTTTTCTATATGCTTCCACCCTCACTCATTCTTTAACCTTGTGTGAAATGATCGATGCTATCTTGCCCACACTCCAATAGGAGACTTCTATTACACAATACTGTTGGTAGATTGGAGCGAGTTTTGATGGATGTGGGTGGACTTTGTCACATGTGGGTGTGTTATTTTCTGTTGTGTGAAAGAGAAACAAAAGTAGAGGAGATGATGAGAAACTGGTGTGATTTTGTCAGAAGTCCAAAACGTTTCATTTGCACAACTTTGAAGTGTAAGATCATAGCTGTTGAGAGACAGAAATAGACTGATCTGATAACAAGGTACTAATATCCAATAAAAGGGTCTGGTAACACTTTATAATAACATTTTCATGAGTAAGCAATCATATAATAACTGTAATGCATTTAAACTATTATCTAGAATAACTTTCATATATACAAATTATTGAACAACTAATAAACCATTAATACATAAGTATGTAATTGTTTGTAAACGTGTAAGCATTTATAAGCATTTATAATGCTTATTCATTAAAGTTTTTATAAAGTGTTATCAAAGGTATTATTTCCTAATGTATGTCTTTACATGTCCTCGCATTGGTAAATAAATAAATGATTGAAATGCATTAATTGAACAGAATTCTGTCCATTTGATTTAATTCATTCATATTTTGCCATTATCTGCCTCGCTATTTTACCTTATTATAAAACATAACATGATCTCATTATAATCAGAACATATGAAACCACTGTATTTACACCTCAGATAATGAGCGCATTTCTCCACAGATTAAGAGATTAAAAAATAGTAACCTAATTAAGGAATATTGTTGTTTTGCTTGGTTCCACATCTGTGTAACACTCTCAGGAGGGAGGGAAGGCTTGTTGTCTGGAGCTGCTGCTGCTGCTGTGTGTTGCTGTGTGTTGCTGTGTGTTGCTGTGTGTTGCTGTGTGTTGTTGTGTGTTGCTGTGTGTTGCTCCATGAGTTAGAGGTTGGTGGTCTGTGCTCCAGGGCCACAGGCCCTCCGTGACTCACCGTGGGGAGACAGACACAGCCTCCCAGACTGGGGAACCCACAGGGAGGACACACACATACAAATGTACACACACACACATGCACACACGCACACACACACACGCTTTACCTGCACTTAATCCCCAACAGAGAGGTCAGGTCTCCTCTCTGCTCATGGAGAAACTCCATTCTCCCTGGTGGAGGAGGAACACCTGCGCTTGATTTACTACAGTGAGCCAATGTTCTTAAACAGGCCCCAGGGGAACCCCAAAAACACGTGGAGAAACTGTTTGTTTACTGTCTTTGTGTATACATAATATGAAGCCGTGTGTGTGTGTGTGTTTGAGTGTGTGCGTGTGTACGTGCATGCGTGTGACTGTCTCTCTCAGCTGACAGTTAAAGAAATAATGTTTAGGAGGAATGCTGTGGGTACAGTATGTTTCATGAGATACTAGTTAGTTAGTTAACATATCCATGGTCTAGACTATATTCTACTGTATATCATCTGTGTTTGTTCTGTTAGTCTAAATCCTCCCTTATCTTTTATGTCAGGCTGCCTTAGACTGCTACGGTAAGTCAGAGAAAGGAGCAGATAATGCTCAGTACAAGCTAGTTCTAACCAGCCTCATCTCCAAAGTGCAGTAGTGATAATACCTGAGGCTCTGATGGAACTTATTTCAACTTTCCTCTCCAGTTATGGCACCTGTTTAATGATGGATGTACGTGAAGGTATGGCCCCATTTGACAATCCACTGTCAGCACTGACAATCTGAAATGAGTGAAGGATATTTCAGATATGTGGTCAGGTCCTGGTGGGCTTCCACTGGCGCTGGAGTTCCAGAAACCAGGTAGGGTGTGTGTGGGGGGCCACCCTACCCTGACACACGCCCACACTCCCGCCACTACACACACGCACACACACAAAGACTCCCACTTCCATTTACATGTACACTGAGTGTACAAAACATTAAGAACATTAAGAACACCTTCCTAATATAAAAAAAAAAATGTATGCACTCACTAACTGTAAGTCGCTCTGGATAAGAGCGTCTGCTAAATAAAAATGTAAAAATGTAAAAATAAAATATTGAGTTGCACACCCTTTTGCCCTCCGAACAGCCTCAATTAATCGGGGCATGGACTCTATAAGGTGTCGAAAGCGCTCCACAGGGATGCTGGCTCATGTTGACTCCAATGCTTCCCACAGTTGTGTCAAGTTGGCTGGATGTCCTTTGGGTGGTGGACCATTCTTGATACACACGTTGTTGAGCAGTTCATGATACAAACCAGTGCGCCCATACCCTGTTCAAAGGCACTTAAATATTTTGTCTTGCCCATTCACCCACTGAATGGCACACACACAATCCATGTCTCAATTGTCTCAAGGATTAAAAAATATTATTTAACCTTTCTCCTCCCCTTCATCTACACTGATTGACGTGGATTTAACAGGTGACATCAATAAGAGATCATAGCTTTGTTGGTGTGTTCTTAATGTTTTGTACACTCAGTGTATATTCTCTCAAGAACACAAACAGGCACAAACAAACGTGCACATTCTCACAAACACACACACTCCACTTTACACACTGCAGGTGTAAAGTTACAGTGCACCGATCGCTAATTACCGCCACAGTGCCAGCATCCTCTGCTCTGGCTCCAAATTACACGGCTCAACCACAACAAGGGCGACGTGCACAGCAGTCATTTGTCAGACTAATTATTTGTCTTGGGCTTGTAATTGCAGTGCGAACAGGTACTCAGGTAATTGTGTGGTGAGCTGCAATGTTATGTGATGCTTTCCCTCCATTTGCAGGCAAGATGAAAGGAGAAGAGAGTAAGTGCTGAAGTGCGTGGTTCAATTCGGCCTCCCAGTCAGTTGTGTTGTAGATTCTAAATATAGTGCAGTGGGTCTGAAACGTTTGGAGGTACGGAGATAAGAGAAGTGCACCTTGATGTTGATATTATCACCGGTAAAGGCTCTTCATAACGGAATCTCGGCTTCATGAGATGCTGTGAGTAATCAAGTCTCGGGAGTATAAGAGACGTTAAGTTCATTAATCACAAGCCACAGTCGATGAGGGGAAAATATATTAGATGTAAAGGGAAATAGTTAGTGTCAGGGAAGATTAATGTCTCTGGGAAATATTTGTTGTGCTTTAAAGAAGCACTTTTTACTTCCCGCAGTATTTTGCTGCTGTATACGAATATAAACACACAGGCCACTGTCATTTGCAATGACGTCTGGCTCGCTACCACTGTCACCTATCATCATAATTACGGATGCGGCCTTTCTTCTTGTTATTTTTAAACGTGTATCCGATGATTCCTCACTGGGGTTACGCAAGGCCGACTGGACATGATGTCAGGTTGAATATTATAATGAGCAAAAAATAACTCATCGAGAAATAGAAACAGAATTGTGTGTATTTGCCCTGAATCCAATAGCTAGACCCCTGCTGTCTCAAAGAGTTGTCTGATCTCCACGATGGTCACTGTGGATTTCTACACGTCTCTTCCTGAAGACCAAATCCGTCTCACCGCGGGATCGTCTCCGGCCATCTTGGTAATGTTATGCTGTGCAGAATAGCCCCTGGCTCTTTCCGTTCTTCATGGTGGAGAACACGCAAGCTTTTGAAAAGGATCCATAACTACCCAAGACAGCCAGGGCCAGAGCAGGCTGGCCTTACAGAGAGAGGCCAGTTAGACATGAAAAGGTAGAGGCAGAATATAACCCTTTCACCTCCATGCACTCCTACTGTACTCCTACTGTACTCCTACTGTACTCCTGCTGTACTCCTACTGTGGCCCTCTTTTTGATGTGCTCGAGCAAAAGAATGTCGGGCATGCCACTAAATCAACAAATACACATGACAGGCATTTTCCTCTCTCTCTCTCGCTCTCTCTCTCTCTCTCTCTCTCTCTCTCTCTCTCTCTCTCTCTCTCTCTCTCTCTCTCTCTCTCTCTGATAAGTGTGGAATTTAATTGACTTTCCATCTATATTTTCTTGTCACTTTTTCTCCTGCCTGACACGAGTGAGGTGCATCATTCCAGCCATCTTTGTACTCAATACACCACCACAGTACATGCCATGTAATGTACGTTCACTTCGTGACTGAGTGTGCATGCGGAGGATGAGAATGTTGGAGTAGGCGTGTTTTTCTTTCTCTCCCGTCTCCTCGCGGAGACACACGGTGCCATCTGCTTTGCATTGGTTCAACAAAGATTTATTGTGCTGTGGCACACTAATCCATAACACACATCTCGCCTTCTCCTCCTCATCAGAGACCAGGGCTAAGTGAGGGATGTGGGATTGGAAACGAACGCTTGGCTGCATTCTCCTCCTTTTGTCAAACTCTCACTTGACAGAGGAGAGGAAAGCTAGCTGGCACACAGAGGTGAGGAATGCCAATTCCGTACCCTCCTCTGCCTCCACAGAAAATTACTGATTTAGAGTTACAATTATAAACTTGTCATGGACATCTTGTGTACCGAGAGGCGAACGGAAAAGTACAGGACTTTGGGAAAATAGAAGAAGGAAATCAGAGGTAGAAATTGTTTCGTTGTAGTTCTTCTAAAGACAAGGTCATTCATTTTTAATGTGGCGCAGTGGGCGTTACATGCGCACATTATAACATCAAACATGTTACTGGATGTAGGGATTTCTTGCTTTCAGCGTAAAGAGGTCAAAGAAGCTCTCAGGAACAACGCTTATCATGTCAACTTGGGGAACATGAGCATGTAGCCTAGCCTGTTCACTCTTCCGTCCTGTCCAGCCACACTCTGCTTTCTGGTGACTCCCAGTGCCCCCTTTGTCACACACATGCCAGGTAGAAGAGAGGGGTCCCATGAGGGCAGAAGAGAGGGGCCCCTCATGGCCTTTCTACTGGTGGAGGCCACCCCAGAGGGTTGGTAAGGCCCCTCCGATACGACAGTGGGGTGAGAGGGCCTCTGGGATATGGCAGTGGGGTCAGTGTGTTGAGCCTCTCCTGAAACACTCGTCTCCATGTTTCTCCACTGTTAGGGAGGGGTGGTGGTCTCCATCTGCCAACAGGTATTACTACTGTGTTCGTCATTTGAGCACTAAACACACACACACACACAGAAGTGTGCAAACACACACAGAAGCACGTAAACACACACACAGACACACACACGCAGGCATGCACACTCTGCAAATCAGGATGTACCCTAGAACTCCAGTGCCAGTGTAGAGTGGGGGCCCTCCAACCCTGGGGTGAGGCCCCTGCCAATTGAGCTGCCATGTCTGGACAAGGAGAGAGCCCCCAAGCCCAGCCAAGGCCGCCCTTACACACACATACTCAGCGTGGCAGGTCAAGGAGGCTTCACCCGCGCTTCTATTTCCTCTCTGCCAAACATAGCCCCCTGTCGCCACATAGCCCCTGCCTGCCTCTCAACAACACACCCCTCTACCCCACACAGTCTGCCAACCCTAGCCTGCTCACCATACATGAAGTATATTTCAGTGGTGGATTGTACCATAGAGATCCTATAATACACCATAGAGATCTATATGTAATTCTATGGATTGTTCCTACTCTCCTTTACCCCCATTCCTCTGCCTTTTACATGGTATTCTACTGACTTTTCTAGTCTTGTGTCATAATCTGCAAGGATAGCTCATGCGAAGACATCTTCCTGTTCCCATTCAACCTCTAGCTGTGAGAAAGCGGTTTAGTTTGGGCAGATTGAGATGGCGTCCCACACTCCTCTCTCAGTGTGGCTTGACAAACACACAAGGATCTGCATTAGCTCCTCAGTCTGCCGTGTGCTTGCAGCTACTGTCTGCCTGCTGCCACAGATATCGTACCTACAGTACATCTCACTCCTCATCCATCTCACCTCTACCCTTCCTCCCTTCCTCCTATACCCACATCTAATTAAAACAACAACAGAATGGCACCAACGAGTGGAGGAGGTCCAATGGGAGGAAATGCAGTTTTATTTTGTTGCTGTCACTTCCTCTTGTTTTCCAATGGCTTCTCATTTTATGTGTTGTTCTCTCTCTCTCTGTCTCTCTTTCTCTCGCTCTCTATCTCTCTCTCTCTACTTTGCTAATTTACTCTCTATCCTGCTGCTTTCACCTTGTACAATTACAAAGGCGCATGCTATTTAATGTGCACCAATAATCTTCAAGCTGAGAGGCTTTGTAGCTAATAATTACTTCTTCACAAGAGGTGTTCAAAATACCTACTGTTGTTCTAGTTCATTTTTTATTATCCTTGCAATGGATGGTCCACTCCCACTGCTTAAGTTTATGTCATTAAATTTTTCTTTGATCTATTAAAGGAACAGTTCAGCGAAATTACAAATTTAGATATTTGTTTCAGGGGTTGGAACCGGTTCAGGGAACAGAACTGAAAACCGAAAAAAAGAAGGAGAAAAACATTTTGAGGAACAGAATCAGAACCGGGAACGAAAGTGATCTATACTGTTCCAGAACAGAACCATTATTTGAAAGGCATATGAACTGGTAATAACGTTCTTTTACATTCCAGGCATTTTTTTCCAGTCCCACAAAAACGCCACAAAGCGCCTATGCAGAGCCCTCACTCTGTCACTCAGAAACTTATTCCAGTGTCTACCTGCCAGCTGAAGATCTGTGCCATTGTGTGCGTGTAGGCTACCTGCCCTTCCCCCTCTGAAGCATAGTCTACTATATTCTACTGACATTACAAGCGTGATTCAGAAATTAGGGAGAGAGATTTTTAATTAGAGAACAATGGATTCACTTTTTCAATGCTCGTTAAGGATGCTATAGTTATGGATTTATTGACTACAAAAAGGTAAGATCTGTTTTTATTTTAATTCTGGTGCCGCTCTGCACATACAAGTTTGTTAGCTAGCTAGCTAGCTCTGGTCCAACGTTAAGCCAACTCTCTGAAGTTCAAAGACATCCTCTGTAGTTATAATTCTGTGGGCCTAATTCAGATAATGCATGTCATAACAACAAGATGGCCAGCGCTTCAAACCAAAGCCTCCTCCTCCACCCTTTCTTGCTCTCTCCCCACCCTGTAAAATTTCAGTCGCATCTTGCGCCCTACACTTCCCTGTCCAATGTATGTAAATAGCTTGCCTGCTCCATAGCAAGCTGCTCTATCGCACTGATTGGTGAAGTAAATTAATGTCCGGCTAAATGTAACAAAAATGCAGATTTCAGAGGTTTAAGAAGGAACAGAAAGGAACAATATAAACCGTTACTTTTTGGGGTTCGACCTGGTTCAGAACTTTCTTTTGCTGGTCGGAACAATAGAACGGAACGAAAACAATTATGGAACAAAACAATTGAAAAATAATTTTGGTTCCAACCCCTGATTTCTTTCCTTTACCTTGAAAGGAGTCTATGGACAAGGAGTGACTGCTTTCAAGGTTTCGGGATACAAATATCTAAGCATGCAATTTAGCTGAACTATCCCTTTAATAAGCTTGCAATAGGTTGACAACATTGAGGAAAAAATATAAATCAACATAGCATGACGTGACTGAAACATACAAATTATACAGTACATCAAAATAACCAATTTTAAGTGATGATGGTCTTGAAATGCATTTACTTAATAATGACATAGATTCCTATTTATTGAATTGTTTAGTTGACTTGTAACAATAAAGCACAAACAATTTCCATAGGGGGTGGGGATGGATATATACGTACAGCATTGTGTCCCTCAAAGTGTATCAAATTCCAATCTCAGATTGCCTTCTAGGATAATGTGGAAATATTAGAAAGGCCTTGATCTAAAATGGAGCATGGAAATTAAGTGGCAGTGTGAGAGAGAGGGAGGAAAAGAGAGAGAGAGAGAGAGAGAGAGAGAGAGAGAGAGAGAGAGAGAGAGAGAGAGAGAGAGAGAGAGAGAGAGAGAGAGAGAGAGAGAGAGAGAGAGAGAGAGAGAGAGAGAGAGAGAGAGAGAGAGAGAGGGAGAGAGAGAGCCCTGAGGACTGCCAGCCAACAGATCACTTCGTCAGGCAACCATACCTTTGGGAGGGACCGCAGTATGCCTCTCCTCTCTCTGCTATGGAAATGGCCCATTCCCCACATTAGTCATACTGCCTTAGTGTATGCTAAATTCTGCCTCGCCCATCAAAGGCCTGCCTTTTTCCCCAAGACCCTTCGAATGTGCTGGAGATAAAAACCCAAGAGACCCCCACCCCCCTCAGGCCCTAAAGTGTATGCCACACCAGTGCTTGACTGGTTGGACACCGTAGGTAAATGGTGAGATTTTAAATGTATCTTATGATGATATGGTGGTTGATAGCTTTGTCTTAAAACTGGGAAATACCAATAAAGACATGGATTTGTTTGAATATTGTTACAATGAGATGAAGCAACTAAATACCAAAATATCAAAATATTAATAGGTCTACGATTACTTGAAAAGGAATATGAGTTCTGTCTTTCACATAAGAGGTAGTTTGATTTATCTTACCCATGTAAAAGAGCCAGGATTTAAAGCAAGTCAAATTGTGGTTACTTTTCACTGATCAATGCCTATGTATGGATGTTTGTATGGATCTTCTTTTACTTTTAGATTTGTGTGTATTGTTGTGAACTCTTAGATATTACTGCACTGCTGGAGCTAGGAACACAAGCATTTCACTACACCCGCAATAACATCTGCTAAATATGTGTATGCGACCAATAACATTTGATTTGATTTGATTTGAAGGACCCTCCAGCCATGTACAGCACAGACAGTACATTGCCCATGCCACGCCATCCGCCATCAGTCCCCAGATCTGAGCCGGTATTTCCATTGTTGAGTGTTTAGGTCTTGACTATGCTCGATAATTTATTCCACGATTAATTGGTCTCTTGCTGTACGCCTGATTAAAACCTGTAATCGGTTACATGGGAAATAAAATGAGAAGAGGGGCTGGGGATACTGCTGCAAGTGGAATGACTCAATTAGTTGTTCCATGTCCAGTGAGGTTACACTTTCATGCTTCCATGTTGTATTGATTTTCACAACAGTTTAGTAGAGTATGGATTTGTAAGTATTTCTGTTACATTTTTAACCCCATATCAATGCAGATCACACTCCAATCCTTAAGAAAGCACTGTCCACTGTAAATTAATACTTACCCAAACAGCAAGTGCCTGTGGACCAGATCTGGTTATTTTAGCACATATGGCTTAGTGCTGGCACGGAAACACATTTGCCCTATCTGGCCCGCATGTCCACTGTAAAGGGTTTGCCATGAATTTTACAGTATCTTACAGGCAGCTCGTGGCAAGTAAACTTCTATATTTCATAGTGCTGTACACCTACTGTAATCTAAATACAGTACCAAAGCAAGTACTGTGTAATGACACACAGTATAATACTGTAAAATTGACTGTATTATACTGTAAAAAGGTAAACGCTACCGTAATGTAATCGTAACGAATTAATGAATGGATGAATTAATGAATGAATGGATGACTGAATGGATGAATGAATGACTGAATGAATGGATGAATTAATGAAATTCATTGAGGGGAGGGGTTTGTATTTCACAGTATTTACTGTAATTACAAGGGATTGGTGCAAGCAGGTTGGCTGCTAGGTAAAGTGTTTTTCACATTACAGCATATACATGGATTTGGTGTTTTATATCACCTGCACTTCTAGAGGCTTTAACAAAGGCTTCCAAGCTGGCAGCAACTACAGGACAAAACAGACCAAAAGGACATGGCAAAATGCTCTACTGTTTAAGGATTAAGACTTGCTGCCACTCAATCTGTCTCCTATATTCTCCTATAAATTCATTGGGCACTATAACCACATAGGAGTTCAATTGGTACAGCATTCTCACTCACAGGTGCAACAAATATAGCCCCTTACAAGGCATGCCTCAAAATATGTTAATAAGCCAGAAACAACAATACCATGCACCCACTAGTGACTAGTGGTCAAAATGTTTTTGGCGCTCCAAAGATACAGTACTGTATTCTGTGGGGTGGAATTATAGTACCATTCGAAATAGAGCTATTTTCCTACAATTAACCATAATTTACAATGTGTTGCAGTAAAACTTTTCAGATTTTAAAAAAAACTGTTTATAATACATAAAATTACTTTCTAAATTACTGTTTTCCATTACAGTGTAGGATACATAATGTTCCCCATAATGACAGAACACGTGCTAGCCGAATGATAAAGATATTTCACCATTTTAAAAAATCGGACTATTTTCAAGTAGACCCACAGATAAGTGTCCCAGACATTTTGACTATACATGAATTGGATATGATTGCCTGTTCTCTGCAGGCAGGAGTTCTTTGACATACAGTACATCTCGAAAGTGCAGTTTTATACCAATTATTTCATATTTTTGTAATTGGCAGTGTACCAGTCATATTGAACAGAATCAACTAGATAATCGCTATTCTCATCATGCTCTTTAACACTGAACTCCTGGCTCCAAAACCTCCAACCAAGTTAATGTCATTAAATAAATAATGAATGATATGTATTATCTATCACTCCATCCAACACAGGATGATCTATTATGCATTACCTGGTCTAATTGATTCATCAAGAGAAAACCCAAGTCTTGTTAGCCTCATTTTCCAGACCCAGTCTTTGCTTCTGCTGAATACAGAAAAACACTTTTTATCTGTTTTGTGTTGGGAACCACACCATCTGTCATAGTTAAAGTTAACTACCTCAACAGTGATAGTAGCATTGTCAAGTAAAACTGTTATTTCTTTTACTTAGTCGCCCGCTAGCTACATTAGCAATCATTAATGCTGTTTGTTCACACCCTTGACTAGCTATTGTTTGCAGTTTTCTGCATGTGTGAACTGTGAAAAGGTGTACCTGACACAAGTTTTATCTCTTACATTGTTTTTGTGTAAGAACATCTCCCCTACCCTCGTTCGTTCCCACACTCACGCTCAGGAATAAGCAAACGTCAATAAAAATCCATCCCAGGTTAATCTCCAATAAAGGAAACATGCACATTTTATCCAGAGCAGCATATGTTTCACACACAGGGTTGATTTGCGATATTGAAGCGATATTAGCATTCATGTTAGCGGTAATCTTCTCCCCATGAATGATATCCTTCGTTGTGGTTTGAAGCACACAAACCACTGCTCAGCATACTTATCTCACTTGTCATAAATTACAGAATGAATTCCTTCTCCCTGAAACATCTGCAAAGGATGGAGTCATTGTGTGGTATGCTGTTTTGACACCGTAATGACACATGTTTTACAATCACCCCTTCCCCTTTTCATTCTGAGGAGTGGACCTGTCCACTCCAGCCCGAGAGAAATTAGCTTCTCGGACATTACCACCGCATCCCAGGGGAGACATAAATGAGAGAGTGACATTGAGGAGACCAAATGTCCAGCAGGCAGCCCGGTCTCATAGGCTAGACGTAACATTATTATGATATGTTAAATTTGGATTGGTTACATAAGACACATGGTTACTTTAGGCAAAAACGAAAGTAGGGTGGTTGGTCAGGGTGGATGGGTGGGTGTATAACATGCTCCGGTTGCGTGTTCGAATCTCATTAAGGACAACTTTAGCATTTTAGCTAATTAGCAACTACTTACTACTTTTTAACTACTTTGCAACTAATTAGCATGTTAGCTAACCCTTCCCCGAACCATAACCGTAACCCTTTAACCTAATTCCTAACCTTACCCTAACCTTAACCCCTAACTCTAACCCCTAGCCTAGCTAGTGTTAGCCACATAGCTAACGTTAGCAACAACAAATTAGAATTGTAACATATCATACGTTTTTCAAATGTATAACATATTGCACAAATTGAAATTCGTAACATATTGTACTAATTGCAATTCGTAACATATCAAATGAATTATAATTTGTAACATATAACACGAAATGAATGATGGACATCCACATATTAATACATACCATATGAAACGTAACATATCACACTAATTGGAGTGTCCCGGGTTCACATTTACTATGTTTTATCTCTACCCCTGAGTCCAGGTTGAGCGGGGGAGAAAAAAGGAAAAGGTAGCTAGGAGCTGGAGTGTTTATTGATGCAGAGAAGGGGAAAAATAGTTTGTTCTTAATTGCGAATGGGGGCTGCAGCACAAGCAAGAGGGGTACATCATCACTTACCTTACGAAGTGCGACAATCACAACTCCTGCTAATAAATACTTGTTACGAAAAAAACACAGCGAATACAAATAAAATGAAGGTCACGTCTGTGGGAGGTGTGATCTAGTCCAGGTAGGTGTCTCCTCACCACAGAAACCCCTCTCTCTCTTATTACAGAGGAAGCCATGCCGAGCTGCTTAAGAGAAAGCATGATGAGCCTTGGGAGAAATATCTACTGGGAGAGAGAGAGAGAGGGAGAGATTTTAAAAATCGACTGACTTGTCTTCAAAGGAGAAAAAATAATTGAAATAGGTGGTGGGAGATTGAGTGCCGCCATGTTCAAGTTTGCTGTTAATTGAAGAAGAGTGTTGAAACACTGTGCGGTCCTAGACTGACACCAAACTGACACACACACAGATTGATAGAGGAAATGGCGAGAGAGAGAGTGAGAGAGAGATATGAAAGGATGGAAAGGTATATTGAAAACAATGAAATTGGCAGAGAATAATGTGATAACTGAAACTGTGGGAGAGCGAGAAACCGAAAGGGGCAGAGAGAGGGAGAGAGGAGGAAGAGAGAGAGAGAGAGAGAGAGAGAGAGAGAGAGAGAGAGAGAGAGAGAGAGAGAGAGAGAGAGAGAGAGAGAGAGAGAGAGAGAGGAGAAAGATGCAGAGAGAGGGAGGAGGAAGAAAGAGAGAGAGGAGGAAGAGAGAGCAAGAGTTCAACGTGTGCACAGACTGAGTCCTGTCCTCGTGGTGTCCTTCCTCAAGCCCCGAGTCACGCATCGCTCATTTTGTCACATTGAACTCCAGATGCTCCTACCCTGGAGAACGCACTGACGGTGGCCATTTTTCTTCATTCTCGCTAACAATTTGGTAATGAAATATTGATTTTTAGTTAGATTCATATTGATGCTATTAGGTTTGCATTGATAAATCACGTTTGGCTGATTGTCTGTGTGGCAGAGAGAGCCGCGGCAGGGCTGGAGAGATTACAATCAAAGCCACTGATGTGTTAATTTGATGGATATTTCCTGGCCCTTTCTCAATGTTTCACTGCGTTTCATAACATTGTAATTTTTTATTACAAAGCACCTTGTGAGGATATTTATGTCCATGTCATGTCCGTTCTTCCTACAATAGTCTTTCAGACTCCTGCCCATAGACCATGGATACAGGAGAGCGGTCTATAGACATATTCTCTCCATACAGTAGGCCTATACACATTACAAAATAGCAAGGCCATTTTCAGACTTGTTGAGGCAAATAGAGGATGTATGATAGAACAGGACATGTCTCAGGTGTTACGTTACCAAATAGCTAGATTCTGCGTGAAATTGGCAAAATCCTATTTTTATTTGACACATAATATTGTTCTCATAGCTGAGTGACATAACCTCCTAACATGCGTTTTCAGAGAGAGGGATTCAGTCTAAACTCTCTAAATGCTACAGCTCTCTTAAACATTTCACATGTTGCATGTGGCATGGAATATAAATGCTACAATAGGACATTATGAGAAACAGAATCATCTTGTAGATTAGGGAGGTTTTAAATGATTCTCCTGCTGCTGTTGCTGCTGCTGCTGATACACCTTCCAACGGCAATATGTGTCTACACACAGTCATCCCAATGAAAGGAAATGATGGCGTTCCCTTTAATGATGTCGAGTTCAAGGACTGCTTATTGTTCCAGAGAAAAGCCATCTTTTCACGCTAATATGAGTCTGTTTTTTCACGCTGCGATTTCATTTGAGAAACAGATAAAGAAGGTTAAATGTGCTAAATATGAGAGGGAAATCTGGACGTGAAACAGATCTATTGATAAAGTCCTCTCTTGAAGTTAGCATCATTTTGATAAAGCTCTGTCCTTATTCTTCCACTTTTTTATCTTTCTGGTGATTATGCAAAACAGAACGTAATCATAATTATCGCAGACGCATGGACCATCCTTCTTGTTTCACTTCGATTCAAAAACTCTTCTACCACAACCTTCAACTCAACCACTCCCTTTAAACGCCCTACACTCATCTCTAGCATCTCAACTATGAAAAATAATTCACCATTGACAATCCAGTTTACAGCATGTTTACTGCGCATGTCATAAAATAGTTCCTAGTTTACATTTCTCTGCTAATTTACTGCGCAGCATGGAGCGAATCCCCAACATGCTCGATCTCTAAATATTTTGGTCCAAATGTGATTTTGTTTGATAGAATGACAAAAGCTGGTATTACGAGGAGGCCGATGAGTCCCAGACGTCTGTGGTGCACTGACATTTACTCCAAACGTACTTAACCCAGAAAGTTATGGCTTCTACGGTTTCCACGGTTTTGCTTTGAATCGCATAGTGCCACCTTCTGTCATAGATTATAGGGTCATTCTGGCTCCTTTGAAAAGGCACTGCCCATGACGTTACCATACATACAGATCCAAATGAAGCGGAATAGGAACATAACAGTGGGAGAATCTCAATTCCATTTCCCTGACTCCTCACATCCTATCGCCTCGCTTCATTCTCAAAACCCATTGGATAAAAAAGTTAAGAGGTCACTCCTCTCTGACCTTTTCCTCCAATGAGTTTTGAGAAGGAGGCGAGGAGAGTGGATGCAAGGAGTCAAATAAGTGCAATTGAGATTCTCCCAGGGAAGTCTCGTGTACTACGTCACATTTGTGCAGATATGTGCACCACATCATTGCGCTCTCTCTCGCTCTGCTGTGTCTGCATCTTGCTAGCTGTCACAAACGGCAAGCTGCTAAACCCTAGTCAAAATATCCTATAGGATTAATGATTTTGTGTCACCTCTATCAGGATCCTATTGGACTAAGTTTTTCCTATTGGAAAAAAAGTAATCCAATTGGATCCTATAGGTTTTTGATAAGTCTTGTACGATTTTGTCACCACAATCAGAATGCTATATCTTTTTTTTCTTAAGTTTTGAACCCATTAAATTATATTAATTACATTAATTACAACATTTTCTTTGATTGTAAACAACAGTTCTATATTCATTTCCGTTTCATCCACATGTAAGAAAGCCTGTCCCTTTCACCTGTGGCTGTGCAGAGAATCTCAGGTTTTCAAACATTATTATTCTAATCCTTTTATCCTTCACTGAATGCAAGAACTGTGAATGCAAGAACTGTGAGTACAGTATTTGTTTCCTTATGTTTCCTGACTAAGTTGTCAATGTTTTAGTCATATATTGTCATTGTGCAGCATTTTATAAACATGTTTTTATTCTAGCTAAGAAACTACTGTTAGCCACATTTAGCCTGTCAGCTGACTAGCTAGCTAGCTAAGTTCTAGCCATTTGTATTTCGTTTTTGAGTCACTATATTGTTATAGCAGATGAGAAATATTTATCTTGTTTGTTATTGCTAAATACAGTGCCGTGAAAAAGTATTTAGCCCCTTTCTGATTTTCTCTATTTTTGCATATTTTTGATACTGAATGTTATCAGATCTTCAACCAAAACCTAATATTAGACAAAGGGAACCTGAGTTTACAAAGAACAAAACAAATGGATCCTTATTTTATTTATTTAATAACAAAGTTATGCAACACCCAATTCTCCTGAGTTAAAAAGTACAGTGCATTGGAAAAGTATTCAGACCCCTTGACCTGTTCCACATTTTGTTACGTTACAGCCTTATTCTAAAATTAATTACATTGTTTTTTTCTCCCCTCATCAATCTACACACAATACCCCATTATGACAAAAAAAACTGGTTTTTAGAAATGTTTGCTAATTTATTAGAAAAAAAAACTGAAATATCACATTTACATAAGTATTCAGACCTTTTACTCAGTACTTTGTTGAAGCACCTTTGGCAGCGATTACAGGCTCGAGTCTTCTTGGGTATGATGCTACAAGCTTGGCACACCTGTATTTGGGGAGTTTCTCCCATTCTTCTCTGCAGATCCTCTCAAGCTCTGTCAGGTTGGATGGGGAGTGTCGCTGCACAGCTATTTTCAGGTCTCTCCAGAGATGTTAGATTGGGTTCAAGTCCGGGCTCTGGCTGGGCCACTCAAGGACATTCAGAGACTTGTCCCGAAGCCACTCCTGCGTTGTCTTGGCTGTGTGCTTAGGGTCGTTATCCTGTTGGAAGGTGAACCTTCGCCCCAGTCTGAGGTCCTGAGCACTCTGGAGCAGGTTTTCATCAAGGATCTCTCTGTACTTTGCTCCATTCCTCTTTCCCCCGATCCTGACTAGTCTCCCAGTCTCTGTTGCTGAAAATCATCCCCACACCATGATTCACTGTAGGGATGGTGCCAGGTTTCTTCCAGACGTGACGCTTGGTATTCAGGTCTTTAGGTGCCTTTTGGCAAACTCCAAGAGGGCTGTCATGTGCCTTTTACTGAGGAGTGGCTTCCGTCTGGACACTCTACCAAAAAAGTCCTGATTGGTGGAGTGCTACAGAGATGGTTGTCCTTCTGGAAGGTTCTCCCATCTCCACAGAGGAACTCTGGAGCTCTGTCAGAGTGACCATCAGGTTCTTGGTCACCTCCCTGACCAAGGCCCTTCTCCCCCGATTGCTCAGTTTGGCTGGGCGGACAGCTCTAGGAAGAGTCTTAGTGGTTCCAAACTTCTTCCATTTAAGAATTATTTAAGAATGTTCTTGGGGACCTTTAATGCTGCATGTTTTGGTACCCTTCCCTAGATCTGTACCTCTACACAATCCTGTCTCTGAGCTCTGCGGACAATTCCTTCGACCTCATGGCTTGGTTTTTGCTCTGACATGCATTGTCAACTGTGGGACCTTATATAGACAGGTGTGTGCTTTTCCAAATTATGTCCAATCAATTGAATTTACCACAGGTGGACTCCAATCAAATTGTAGAAACATCTCAAAGATGATCAATGGAAACAGGATGCACCTGAGCTCAATTTTCGAGTCTCATAGCAAAGGGTCTGAATACTTATGTAAATAAGGTATTTCTGATTAGTATTTGTAATACATTTACAAACATTTCAAAAAACCTGTTTTCGCTTTGTCATTATGGGGTATTGTGTGTAGATTGATGAGGGGAAAAAAATGATTGAATCCATTTTAGAATAAGGCTGTAACGTAACAAAATGTGAAAAAAGTCAAGGGGTCTGAATACTTTCCGAATGCACTGTAATTACCCCCTTACACTCAACAACTGGTTGTGCCACCTTCAGCTGCAATGACTGCAACCAAATGCTTCCTGTAGTTGTTGATCAGTCTCTCACATCGCTGTGGAGGAATTTTGGCCCACTCTTGCATACAAAACTGCTTTAACTCAGCGATATTTGTGGGTTTTCAAGTCCTGCCACAACATCTCAATTGGGGTTATGTCTGGACTTTGACTAGGCCATTCCAAAACTTCAAAATGTGTTGCTTTTTAGCCATTTTCATGTGGACTTGATTGTGTGTTTTGGATCATTGTCTTGCTGCATGACCGAGCTGTGCTTCAGCTTCAGCTCACAGATGGATGACCTGACATTCTCCTGTAGAATTTTCTGATACAGAGCAGTATTCATAGTTCCTTCTATTAAGGCAAGTCGTCCAGGTCCTGAGGCAGCAAAGCATCCCCAAACCATCACACTACCACCACAATGCTTGACCGTTGGTATGAGGTTCTTACTGTGGAATGCAGTGTTTGGTTTTCGCCAGGCATAATGGGACCCATGTTGTCCAAAAAGTTGACTCAAGTTTGCCAAAAAGCACCTGGAAGAACCTGGATGATCATCAAGACTCTTGGAAGAATGTTCTATGGACAGATTATTCAAAAGTATAACTTTTTGGACTACATGGGTCCCATTATGCCTGCTGAAAACCAAAACCATAACCAAACACTCAGGTTCCTTTTTTCTAATATTAGGTTTTGGTTGAAGATCTGATAACATTCAGTATGAAAAAATATGCCAAAGTAGAGAAAATCAGAAAGGGGGCAAATTCTTTTTCAAGGCACTGTATATGTGCCTTATTATAGGCAAGTCAAACCTGTTTTCATGATTTCTGGTAGACCATCAAAATACATCACGTTTTTGGACTCATTCAGGAGTTTTTACCTAATTAAGTAGAATACTATATTGGAAATTAATATTGAAAGTTCCATTTATATTCCTAAAACATAATTGGAAAATGATGCTGTCACTGCTTCCCGTTGACAATAACTTTTGATAAATAGCCCAATGTCAAAACACAGTTTTGAAGTGTCCAAATCAATAATCAATAAACAGTTTGTGATATATTGAAAACCTAAACATAAAATGTACTACCTACACACACATGCCACATTAGTAATCATATTACTTGCATTTTTAAAAAACCTTATCAACTTTATAAACCTTGTAAACTGCATTTGCACCAAAAACCACTCAATTAATCACTCATATTGATTAGGGGGGAAATCAGGTTGTATGTGCTGTTGAAATTAACACAACTCAGAAACCACATGGAAACTGGAAATATTGTTTGCATCACTCGTTAGACGAAAACCTGCTGAAGACAACCAGCTACATTTTTGAGTGATGCATTTACATTCTGTCCATGTACAGGAAATTTGCGCAAATAATCAAAAATAATCTAATAGGTAGCTTTATTGGATTCCAATACAAGAATCCAATCATCCACTCCTATGGGTTTCTATCCTATAGGAATGTATCCTATAGGATCCTATAGGATTCCAATACAATAATCCAAAAGAAAAACCCTATCAGATTTTGGAACCAGTCCTGTATAATAAAATACTATAGGATAAAATCCTATAGGATAGGTTCCAAAATCTGATAGGATTTTCTATTGGATTCTAATAGGATATTTTTTTTGGGAATCCTATAGGATTTTTTGACTAGGGACAACAACAAAAAACAAATGGAAACTGGAAATATTGTTACATCACTCATTAGAGGACAACCTGCTGACGACAACCAGCTACATTTTGGACTGATGCATTTTGATTTGGGGGTCGCCAAAACGGAAAAAGAAATGCATTGGACTTCTATGGGATTCCAATACAATAATCAGACTTTGGAACCAGTCCTATTGGAGTCCTATAGTATTCTATCCTATAGAATCCTATAGAATTCCAATACAAGAATCTAATAGAAAAATCCTGTCAGATTTTGGAACCAGTCCTATTGGACTCCCATAGGGAAGTTAATTGGTTGGAACTTGAATTGCTAGGTGGCTGGCCCACGTGAGGGAAAATGTAGGGAAAATGGAACCGCACAGCTTCCAGTAAACTCACTTTCAAAGTAGGGATTTTGTGGCTAACTGAGGTAAGACAATATTTCTGCTCATAGATTATGCATGTATGAACTGCACATTGACACATCCAGCCCAAAGCGGAAGGTTTAAAAAAGACTTACTAGTCGCCAAAGTTCCGGAGCATGTCTTTGATAGAGGCTGAAAAAAAAATTACTCAATCCACAGTATGTGATGAACCATGTAGAGTAGGCAACAGTGACACGTGTACATTTGTTTTATGTTTGTTCATTCTATTTTAAAGTTATCGTCTACATTCTTACTTACTCCAGTTGGTGTATAGCACCGGCCTGAGTCATATCTCATATCAGTCCAAACTTCCATCAAGTCCAAGGGATGTGTGTCTGTACTCCCCATTGATTGGTTAAGACCACCCCCTCTACTCCCCTCCTCTCTGGAGAAATATCCACCAGCTCAAGAGGATTTACTATTGATCTCCACTTCCTCTGGCTTGATGCATTCAAGGTGTGCAGCCCAGATATACTGTATAATGAAACTGGTCAGACACAGAGTAGTTTTCTGAGACACACTTCATAAAAGGTGACCCAAGGCTCAATCTTAGGAGAAAATGAATATATGCAACATTCAACAATCTTGGAACTACACATGGTCAAAAATAATTCCTAGCTCACTTGATCGGTTATATGCTGAATGTTCATTGAATCTGTCTTGTAAGGTGACACGTTTTTTTTGTCCCTGACATGTCTCTCTGGTGTGTGGCATCCTGAGGTCATTGTCAGGGAACAAGGCCCTCTCAGGAGTTCTGATTGACAGGGTCTACATTGATCAGCAGCCAATGACAGAGTGGCATGGCAGCTGTTTGGCAGGGGAGGGAGGGGCATTGTTAGCATTGTTAGCCAGGCAGTGGAATCAATATCTGTCCCCCAGGCAGTTCCATGTTCCCCTAACTGCGAAGAGAAGGCAACGCTCTGCCTGTTCCCTCTACAGCTCCACCAGCATAGCTCACACACAAGGAATCACAGCAGCTAAATGAGAAGGGGGGGAAGCAAGGAGGAGCACAGAGAGCGAGAGAGCGAGAGAAAGAGGGAGAAAGGGAGTGGTGAGGCAGTGGGGTCTGAGCAGTCAAACATTTTCAGGCACGCCATTCCAGAGTAATGAACCATAACAAGAGAATATACCTGTACAACATTTGATAAAGATGGGCTGACACACCAGTCCAAATAGGTTCTTCTGCACGCCAGCACATGTCTATCCATCACCGCTCTGGGCTACAGACAGGAAGAAAGAGAGGGAGGGAGGGTACACACAGACAGGAAAAGAGAGACGAAATTGAGTGACAGACAGAAAGCCAGTGTGAGGGAGAGTAAGGGCGGGAGAGAGAATGCGAGGGAGAGAGAGAGAGAGGGAGAGGGAGGGAGAGAGTGAACGACTGGTGTGTATCCTTGGCAGCTGGTGAATCCTATCAAGGCTGAGTGGTTTGTGAACGAGGCCCTGGTGGCCCAGGTGTCCTTGTACCCCACCCATTTGTTTTCCCTCCCTCTCTCCCTCCCTTCCCTCCCATGGAGAAAGACATTAATGAAAATAACGAGTAAATGTTGCACATTTGACCTCCTTATCATCCCCTCCTTTCTGTCTCTTTTCATCTGTCACTCCATCATGCCATGACAGAGAAGGACAGATAGAAAGGGGCGAGAGAGAGAATGAGAGAAGACAGCGACAACAAAAAAGCATATGGTTGGTCTACAAATGGTCTATAAGGCTTATGTATACCCAGAGCTTGGTACAAGGCCTGCTGGCTAGGACCAGGTATGCTGCTTCTCAGTAGTCTTTGCGTGATTAATGAAATCTTAACGCCAGGCCGGACACAAATATTTATCACCTTGCTGCCCCTATTGTACTGCGTCTGGAGTAGTGGGAGCGTGACAGAGAGAAGAGAGGAAAGAGAGAAGAGGAAAGAGGAAAGAGGAGAGGGACAAAACACAACGCGAGGCAATGGGATTACTACCAGGCCCGCTGAAACACATTGCTTTTTGTTCTCAAACAAAATGGAGGTGATGTGATTTATGGACAGTCAGCATCTGTTTAGAGCAGAGAGACACAGATTCATGTCTGCTATTATCAGCTGTATGTGTTACATGGGTCGAAATGGGTAGTGGGGCCATTTAAAGCAAAACCCTAATGGAAAAGTACAGGGTGTCAATTCCTTTGTGTGCTGTTATTGTATAGGATGTCAGGGTGTGTGTCTGAGATATTGGGTTGTATTGTACTGTATATCACAAATAGACATGACAAGAGCAACTAATGGATGTTTTTGCAATAGTGTTTGAAAGCGATTGTGTGTGTGTGTGTTATGTATAGTATGTGTATTTGTGTATGTGTAACAACACCCTAGAGTGCGTTCTGTTTATCATTGGCTGAGAGAGCGATTGTAGGATCATCCAAGAGAGACAGAGAGAGAGAGAGAGAGAGAGAGAGAGAGAGAGAGAGAGAGAGAGAGAGAGAGAGAGAGAGAGAGAGAGAGAGAGAGAGAGAGAGAGAGAGAGAGAGAGAGAGAGAGAGAGAGAGAGAGAGAGAGAGAGAGAGAGAGAAATGCTAGTAGGTGGATACAAGCCCCACCCACTGGGCACAGATGTCAATTCACTGTCTATTCCACGTTGGTTCAACGTAATTCCGTTGAATTGACGTGGAAACAACATTGATTCAACCAGTGTGTACCCAGTGAGCAGACTAACTAGGGAGGAACTGTGTTCGATCTACCATGAACACGTGATGAAAGATGCACAGTGCCTTTTTCCACATTTTGTTGTGTTACAGCCTGAATTAAAAATTGATTACATTTAGATTTTGTTTCACTGACCTACACACAATACCCCATCATGTCAAAGTGGAATTATATTTTTGGTAATTAATTAAAAATGAAAAGCTGAAATGTCTTACGTTAATATGTTTTCGAACCCCTTTGATATGACAAGCCTAAAGAAGTTCACGAGTAAAAATCTGCTAAACAAGTCAAATAATAAGTTGCATGGACTCACTCTGTGGATGGTGTATCAGTACACCCTATCACTACAAAGATATACAGGCGTCCTTCCGAACTCAGTTGCCAGAGAGGAAGGAAATCGCTCAGGGATTTCACCATGAGGCCAATGGTGACTTTAAAACAGGAGAAAACTGATGATGGATCAACAACATTGTAGTTACTCCACAATATTAACCTAAATGACAGAGTGAAAAGAAGAAAGCCTGTACAGAATAAAAATATTCAAAAACATGCATCCTGTTTGCAATGAAGTGATACTGCAAAAAATGTGTCAAAACAATTTTTT
This sequence comes from Coregonus clupeaformis, assembly GCF_020615455.1. NCBI lineage: Eukaryota > Metazoa > Chordata > Actinopteri > Salmoniformes > Salmonidae > Coregonus > Coregonus clupeaformis. Next base: position 47,058 of record NW_025536761.1, read on the forward strand.
GTCCTGAATACAAAGTGTTATGTTTGGGGTAAATCCAATCCAATACATTACTGAGTACCACTCTCCATATATTCAAGCATAGTGGTGGCTGCTACATGTTATGGGTATGCTTGTATCTGGAGGTGAAAGAAACACCTGTTTAGGCGAGGTGCTGGCTGGCGGAGTAGAACACATGAAAAATAAAAAGAGAGCGGCACACTCTAGGAGCTCAGATGCAATCATTTAATAACCAACGTTTCGACAGACAAGCTGTCTTCATCAGGGTATAATGACAAACACTGCGGGCCGCTAGTTTATATAGTTTCAAAGGACACACAGGTGTCTGTAATCATGGCCGGGTGAGGCATGATATCATAGGTTCATTTACAGATTAAGGCCTGGGGAGTTTTTCCGAATAAAAAATAAACAGAATAGGGCTAAAATCAGAATGGAGCAAAGTCGTAGAGGAAACCCTGGTTCAGTCTGCTTTCCACCAGACACTGGGAGATGAATTCACCTTTCAGCAGAACAATAACCTAAAACACAAGGCCAAATCTACACTGGAGTTGCTTACCAAAATATATATTTAATAAATTTTGAATTCACAACAAAATGTGGTATAAATAAGTCAAGGGGTATGAATACTTTCTGAAGTCATGATGGGTGAGGTTTAAGGTGTGCTCACTGGTTTGTATTAACATCACATTATCTATATAAATAGCAATTTCCTTGTTTAATTGTATACAGTATGTGTCTGCTTTCTATGGCTGTGTTTTTTCTCTGTGTTTTCTGAGCAAGCATGATGTTTCATTGTGCAATGATCAGATTTATGTCAACCGTGACTATGAGACATTTGTGTGTGTGTATGTGTGCATGTGTGTGTGTGTTTTGTGTGTGTATGTTTACAACGCACGTGTGTGTCTGTATGTTTACGCGTGTGTGTGTGTGTGTGAGTGTGTGTGTGTAGGTGTGAGTGTGTGTATGTTTACGACGCACGTGTGTGTATGTTTACGCACACGTGTGTGAGTGTGTGTGTGTCTGTGCATGCGTGTGTGTTTGCACATGTGTGTGTGTCCACTGTAACATTGACTTTTGCATGCTCCCAGTGATAGATAGTGGTTAGGGAGCACAGTGGCAGGTCTCACACTGTCAATGGCATGGCTGTGGATGGGGAGGAGGGCTGAAAGGTTTTCACACACATCACTGATCCCTGTCAACATACACACTAACACACATGGCATCACCCAGGAATGTCTGAAATGTTTGGTACCTTGTGTGTGTGTGTGTGTGTGTGTGTGTGTGTGTGTGTGTGTGTGTGTGTGTGTGTGTGTGTGTGTGTGTGTGTGTCTGTGTGTGTGTGTCTGTGTGTGTGTGTCTGTGTGTCTGTGTGTCTGTGTGTGTGTGTGTGTCTGTGTGTCTGTGTGTGTGTGTATGTTTGTGTGTACAGTGGGGAGAACAAGTATTTGATACACTGCCGATTTTGCAGGTTTTCCTACTTACAAAGCATGTAGAGGTCTGTAATTTTTATCATAGGTACACTTCAACTGTGAGAGACGGAATCTAAAACAAAAATCCAGAAAATCACATTGTATGATTTTTAAGTAATTCATTTGCATTTTATTGCATGACATAAGTATTTGATCACCTACCAACCAGTAAGAATTCCGGCTCTCACAGACCTGTTAGTTTTTCTTTACGAAGCCCTCCTGTTCTCCACTCATTACCTGTATTAACTGCACCTGTTTGAACTTGTTACCTGTATAAAAGACACCTGTCCACACACTCAATCAAACAGACTCCAACCTCTCCACAATGGCCAAGACCAGAGAGCTGTGTAAGGACATCAGGGATAAAATTGTAGACCTGCACAAGGCTGGGATGGGCTACAGGACAATAGGCAAGCAGCTTGGTGAGAAGGCAACAACTGTTGGCGCAATTATTAGAAAATGGAAGAAGTTCAAGATGACGGTCAATCACCCTCGGTCTGGGGCTCCATGCAAGATCTCACCTCGTGGGGCATCAATGATCATGAGGAAGGTGAGGGATCAGCCCAGAACTACACGGCAGGACCTGGTCAATGACCTGAAGAGAGCTGGGACCACAGTCTCAAAGAAAACCATTAGTAACACACTACGCCGTCATGGATTAAAATCCTGCAGCGCACGCAAGGTCCCCCTGCTCAAGCCAGCGCATGTCCAGGCCCGTCTGAAGTTTGCCAATGACCATCTGGATGATCCAGAGGAGGAATGGGAGAAGGTCATGTGGTCTGAAGAGACAAAAATAGAGCTTTTTGGTCTAAACTCCACTCGCCGTGTTTGGAGGAAGAAGAAGGATGAGTACAACCCCAAGAACACCATCCCAACCGTGAAGCATGGAGGTGGAAACATCATTCTTTGGGGATGCTTTTCTGCAAAGGGGACAGGACAACTGCACCGTATTGAGGGGAGGATGGATGGGGCCATGTATCGCGAGGTCTTGGCCAACAACCTCCTTCCCTCAGTAAGAGCATTGAAGATGGGTCGTGGCTGGGTCTTCCAGCATGACAACGACCCGAAACACACAGCCAGGGCAACTAAGGAGTGGCTCCGTAAGAAGCATCTCAAGGTCCTGGAGTGGCCTAGCCAGTCTCCAGACCTGAACCCAATAGAAAATCTTTGGAGGGAGCTGAAAGTCTGTATTGCCCAGCGACAGCCCCGAAACCTGAAGGATCTGGAGAAGGTCTGTATGGAGGAGTGGGCCAAAATCCCTGCTGCAGTGTGTGCAAACCTGGTCAAGACCTACAGGAAATGTATGATCTCTGTAAATGCAAACAAAGGTTTCTGTACCAAATATTAAGTTCTGCTTTTCTGATGTATCAAATACATATGTCATGCAATAAAATGCAAATGAATTACTTAAAAATCATACAATGTGATTTTCTGGATTTTTGTTTTAGATTCCGTCTCTCACAGTTGAAGTGTACCTATGATAAAAATTACAGACCTCTACATGCTTTGTAAGTAGGAAAACCTGCAAAATCGGCAGTGTATCAAATACTTGTTCTCCCCACTGTATGTGCGTACGCGTGCATGTGTGTGTGTGTGCAAGCATGTCA
>NW_025536762.1:0-17500 GCF_020615455.1 Coregonus clupeaformis
AGGTGTTTCCCTCCTGGGCTGTGGCGGTGCTTTGCGTCCCCTTCAGGCCACCGTCCCCTGGGATCTGCTCATAGGTGTTGTCAGCAATAGGATGACGGGGAGAAGATGGACACTCTGGAACCTCTGCATACATACTATCCTCCTGCTGGGGAGTCTGGTCCTGGGGGTTATGGCTCCAACCATGGTCCCCTTCTCTCTGCTTCTCTGGTCCCTTCCAGTGGGCGTCCTGGCCCTCGCCAAGCCCAACAGAGGCCTGGTAGAGTGGGTTGGTGCTCAGCTGATCCAGGCTGTGTGGTCCACCGTGGAGCCGTGGCCAGGGGCTCTCCCTGGGGTCCTGAAGAGAGTAGGCGTGGCAGGTGACCCGATTGGGGAGTGAGAGGTGGGGGGTGAAGGAGGGGATGTTTATCCTGTTGGAGTACTGCCCCGCCTCCTCCTCCTCCTCCTCCTCCTCTCCGTGGTGTCGTCCAGGCGGGGTAGCGAGCGGCTCCGTCCATCCGACAGGGTCAGCTCAGAGTACACGTCTCCACCTCCTCCTCCTCCTCCTTCCTTCCTCCGCTCCTCCCCTCCTCCTCCTCCTCCTCCTCCTCCTCCACCTCCTCCTCCTGCTACTGTGGAGTTGTTATTACCAATGTCATGGTGACTAGACTCAGTGGTATTGAGGGACCAGGGACCTCCAGCTCCTCCACAGGGGCTGGTGCTTCTCCTCTGGTTCAGACTCCCAGTGCTGGCCAGTCGGTCCGCTTTGTTGTGGTTAGTATGTATTTCAGCGTATTGGGTTCGACCGTGAGATGTGGTCTTGGTTTGGTCATGGTGTATTTCAGCGTATTGGGTTCGACCGTGAGATGTGGTCTTGGTTTGGTCATGGTGTATTTCAGCGTATTGGGTTCGACCGTGAGATGTGGTCTTGGTTTGGTTAGTATGTATTTCAGCATATTGGGTTTGACCGTGAGATGTGGTCTTGGTTTGGTTAGTATGTATTTCAGCGTATTGGGTTTGACCGTGAGATGTGGTCTTGTTCTGGTCATGGTGTATTTCAGCGTATTGGGTTTGGGACGTGCTCTTGTCATGCAAGGTTCCACTCAGGGAGTGGGTCAGAGGTGGGCCTCTCCTTGGTACTGGGGGTACTGCTTGCTAAAGACAAAACACAGGAAATACATTGTGTTAGTGTTTACAATACTTCTGTATGAAATTTGCTATGGTAAAGATTATCTGAAGATGATATTATTGGAAATGCTTGATGCACTGCACACTACAAGCCATGACCCTGTCAGGCAATAACATGTTATTACACCATTGCTTATAACCCTGACTTCAGCCATCGTAGCGTTTAGCCTACCGTACCTGTGGGAGGGACTTCCTGCCAATGGATACTGTTGATGTCAACTTCCTGTTGTTGGTCTTGGGTGGCAGTGCAGGTGGCTTCCTAGTTGGCGGCAGGTCGTTCCATTGGTGCTGGTCATTCCACGGGTCATTGTGATGGTCCTTTCGATGGTCGTTCTGTTGGTGCTGATCATTCTTCTGTTGGTTCTGCTGGTCCCAGTAACTTCTCAGGGCTCGGACACTGACCCCACCGGTTTTGCCTTTGGCCTCAAAGTGCACCACGTCATACAGCTCTCCTGGGCTGGACTAAACACAGACCACTGATAGACACAACACAAGGGGCACCACGGGCTTCCTCTATCAGACAAGGTTACACTTTAACCAAACTGTTCCAAACCGTGAAGGACTGGCTCTCCTTTTGGTAAACAAGGAAGTATACAAAAAAAAATACAAATGGAGTTGTATAGCACAGTGGAGCAGGTTGTTGTAATCATTAGCCACTAGTACTATAGATATACTATAGACCACCTCAGGGAGTGTACAAGCTGTGTCTGAAATGACTCCCTATGCCAAACACAGTGCACTAGGGACAATAGTTACACACTAGTTTATGTAGGGAATAGTGTGCTGTTTCCAGACTGGCCCTATTCCATCATCTCCCATCTACCTGACAACAGTATGTAGAGATGAGGTACTCTGTAATGTTATTGGTATTCCTACCTGACAACAGTATGTAGAGATGAGGTACTCTGTAATGTTATTGGTGTTCCTACCTGACAAACGGTATGTAGAGATGAGGGACTCTGTAATGTTATTGGTGTTCCTACCTGACAACGGTATGTAGAGATGAGGTACTCTGTAATGTTATTGGTGTTCCTACCTGACAACGGTATGTAGAGGTGAGGGACTCTGTAATGTTATTGGTGTTCCTACCTGACAACGGTATGTAGAGGTGAGGGACTCTGTAATGTTATTGGTGTTCCTACCTGATAACAGTATGTAGAGATGAGGGACTCTGTAATGTTATTGGTGTTCCTACCTGACAACAATATGTAGAGGTGAGGTACTCTCCAAAGGGTTGGATGGGATTGACTCTGTAGTGCTCTATCAGATCTGTGAGGCTGTGGTGAGGTTGGTCGTCCCCGGAGATAATGAACAGCCCAGCTTGGTCCTGGTTGATCACAAAATGGCGGCAGCGGTCTTGTCCTCTGAGGAAGAATACAGGGTTAGTGAAGTGAGATGTGATGTCATGAGAACATACATTACTGACTACAGACCTTGTTTTGGTGAACAATCTAAATATGCTTCCTGTTTATTTATTCGATTAAAACCACATGCAATTGCAATCTTTAAAACCAGCCAACCCACCACTGTAGGCTATGCTCGCACATTTCGTTTTTAAAGGAATTGTAATGTTTGTTATGAAGTGTCTTAGGTAACCGAACCAGTACTAATACTCACTTGTATGAGAGGATGTATCCGATGGCTTTGTCACTGAGTCTGATAAGAAAACATCCCAGAGGCGTATCTCTCAGCTGATCCTCTGCTTCCCTGACACAAAGGGAGGAAGTAACGAACAATATACACTGATATCACAGGAAGATTAGGTCTAATACAATGTATAGCACATTGTTACACATTGTTTACCCTCTCTCTCTCTCTCTCTCCTCTCTCTCTCTCTCTCTCTCCTCACCTTCCTCTCTCTCTCCCTCTTTATCTCTCTCCTCGCCTCTCCCTCTCTCTCTCTCCCTCTCTCTCTCCCTCTTTTACTCTATCTCTCTCCCTCTCTCTCCTTATCTCTCTTCTCGCCCTCTTCTCTCTCTCGCTCTTTCTCTCTCGCTCTGGCTCTCTCTCTCTCTCTCTCTCTCTCTCTCTCTCTCTCTAAACAGGTTTACATCCAACCTTTTTATGCCAGTAAAGTACATGTCAGATAAAAAAACGTCATGACAGGCCTGATGAAAACAGAAAAAGTTTCGGTAAACTTTCAAAATGTTGACAAAACAAAATAAGCTAGACAGGGTGGGATCTTTTTGTGTCAGTAAAAGTAATTATGCGAGAAATGTCGGTGGAAACACTTTTACGAGTCACGCGATGACATGTGTGGTCCTCCCACTACGACTCGTCGGGAAAGCATGCAGTTTATTAGGCTACAGATTAAATAAATGATGATGAACTTCACAGGGTGGTGAGAGTGCAAGGTGATGAGCTTGATGCTCCTTTCAATAAATATCGATGGTCTTATTCTGATGACATGATGATCGATGCTTGGCTGACGTTTGACAAATACAAATAATCTCTCTCTTTTGTAAATAATAATAATCTCATCGTGTTGCTTTACATACTGAACGCTCGCTGAGATAGAGCTGTTGGCTAGAGTGCACACGCCAAAACCAGAGTGGGACACTTTTGTGTGAAAATGTGATGGAAACCCATTTAACTTGTATTTTTTATTCGGCGTGGGAATTTAATGACAAAAAGGTATATTTTTGTGAAAATACGTCATCAAGCACAGCATTTGATCTGCAACAAGTCAATTTGATGGGAACATCTCTGGTGGGGAAAATGTTTTTATGTGGATTTTAGAACATTCGCATGAAAAAATCTGTTGCCAATTGGATGGAAACCTAGCTTCTGTCTCTGTCTTCCTCTCTCACGTTTAGACAAAGACTCGCTGACAAATGACAATCACTTGAGAGAAAGAGCCTAAAATGATCATTCTTTCTGCCTGTTTCAGAGGCTGTGGTTTGAATCTATAGTGTATTACTATATTCAATTAACAGTGAGGCATCCACACTATGTAACAGTAGTAATCAGATAACTTCATACACTTTCAGTCCTTTCAAAATATCTAAAAACAGAGATTTGATCTGCTAAAAGTAACACCAAGACAATTCTATGTATTCCCACCGCTTTCCTGTCTTGTCCTGATTCCTCAGTTATGCATGGACAGTAACACCCTCTGAGGTGCTTTACAATACTTACTTTCTGGCGGTGAAGCCTTGGAACCAGTCAGGAAAGTTTCCATTATGAAGGAGAATGAGAGGGGCCTGGGTCTCTGTAAACCACTTTAGAACCAGCTCCCTCAGCCCTCCTCCTCCTCTTCCTCCTCCTCCTCCTCCTCCTCCTCCTCTTCCTCCCTCTGTTGTAGACTCCATATGAAGGTCCGCACAGCTGGTCCTCTGTTTTATTCTATCTCTGATCTATTCTCTCTCTCCTTTCCCTCTGTCTCTCTCTCCGTCTCTCTCTCCTTTCTCTCTCTCTCTCCTTTCTCTGTCTCTCTCCTTTCCCTGTCTCTCTCCTTTCTCTGTCTCTCTCTCTCTCTCTCTCTCCTTTCTCTCTGACTCTCTCCTCTCTCTCTCTCTCTCTCTCTCTCCTTTCTCTGTATCTCTCTCTCTCTCTCTCCTTTCTCTGTCTCTCTCCTTTCTCTGTCTCTCTCCTTTCTCTCTCTCTCTCTCTCCTTTCCCTCTGTCTCTCTGTCTCTCTCTCCTTTCTCTCTGTCTCTCTCTCTCTCTCCTTTCTCCCTGTCTCTCTCTCTCTCTCCTTTCCCTCTGTCTCTCTCTCTCTCTCCTTTCTCTCTCTCTCTCTCTCCTTTCTCTCTGTCTCTCTCTCCTTTCTCTCTGTCACCAGGTCCGAGCAGCGTAGAAACAGTGGGTAGCAGCCGTCTGCACCTTCTTCTCAGTCCTTAATGAAAGGTGTCAGTCCCAGGTTGAAAACAGATCCTAGAAGAATAGACACCAGCACACTGCTGAAACCCACCACATCTTATACTCAGCACAGTAGCTCTGACAACGGTTGGAGACTGATTGAGTGCCTCATTTTCATATTTTCCGTTGCACGTCATCCAGTGTGTGTGTGTGTGCGCATGTGCATTCGTGTGTGAGTGTGCGTGAGTGTGAGTGTGTGTGTGTGTGCATTTGTCCGTGAGTGTGAGTGTGTGTGTGCATTCGTGCGTGAGTGTGTGTGTGATGAACAGTACCATTGTGTCAGTGTATCTTCCCCAATGTCCTCACCTCTACCAGTCCTACTACCTCTATACCTGAGTCAGTCATTTACCTATCTCTCTTTCTGTTTAACCTCCCTTTCCTGCAGTCAAATGACCCAGTGGTCCCATGGGTGGAATGTTATTAATATTTTTCATAATTCCATAATTAATAAACATTTTAAAAAATTAAACCTGCCGAAAATTCGGTGTTTCAACGTCAAACGGTTTTGTATTATATTTCAGTATTCTGTATGTAAAGTGTCATATTGGGATGGAAGACGTTTCCACTCTGTATCTGCCGTGGTCCAGGGGTCTCTGTATCTGCCGTGGTCCAGGGGTCTCTGTATCTGCCGTGGTCCAGGGGTCTCTGTATCTGCCGTGGTCCAGGGGTCTCTGTATCTGCCGTGGTCCAGGGGTCTCTGTATCTGCCGTGGTCCAGGGTCTCTGTATCTGCCGTGGTCCAGGGGTCTCTGTATCTGCCGTGGTCCAGGGGTCTCTGTATCTGCCGTGGTCCAGGGTCTCTGTATCTGCCGTGGTCCAGGGGTCTCTGTATCTGCCGTGGTCCAGGGGTCTCTGTATCTGCCGTGGTCCAGGGTCTGTATCTGCCGTGGTCCAGGGGGCTCTGTATCTGCCGTGGTCCAGGGGTCTCTGTATCTGCCGTGGTCCAGGGGTCTCTGTATCTGCCGTGGTCCAGGGGTCTCTGTATCTGCCGTGGTCCAGGGGTCTCTGTATCTGCCGTGGTCCAGGGGTCTCTGTATCTGCCGTGGTCCAGGGGTCTCTGTATCTGCCGTGGTCCAGGGGTCTCTGTATCTGCCGTGGTCCAGGGTCTCTGTATCTGCCGTGGTCCAGGGTCTCTGTATCTGCCGTGGTCCAGGGGTCTCTGTATCTGCCGTGGTCCAGGGTCTCTGTATCTGCCGTGGTCCAGGGGTCTCTGTATCTGCCGTGGTCCAGGGGTCTCTGTATCTGCCGTGGTCCAGGGGTCTCTGTATCTGCCGTGGTCCAGGGGTCTCTGTATCTGCCGTGGTCCAGGGGTCTCTGTATCTGCCGTGGTCCAGGGGTCTCTGTATCTGCCGTGGTCCAGGGGTCTCTGTATCTGCCGTGGTCCAGGGGTCTCTGTATCTGCCGTGGTCCAGGGGGTCTCTGTATCTGCCGTGGTCCAGGGGTCTCTGTATCTGCCGTGGTCCAGGGGTCTCTGTATCTGCCGTGGTCCAGGGGTCTCTGTATCTGCCGTGGTCCAGGGGTCTCTGTATCTGCCGTGGTCCAGGGGTCTCTGTATCTGCCGTGGTCCAGGGTCTCTGTATCTGCCGTGGTCCAGGGGTCTCTGTATCTGCCGTGGTCCAGGGGTCTCTGTATCTGCCGTGGTCCAGGGGTCTCTGTATCTGCCGTGGTCCAGGGGTCTCTGTATCTGCCGTGGTCCAGGGGTCTCTGTATCTGCCGTGGTCCAGGGTCTCTGTATCTGCCGTGGTCCAGGGGTCTCTGTATCTGCCGTGGTCCAGGGGTCTCTGTATCTGCCGTGGTCCAGGGGTCTCTGTATCTGCCGTGGTCCAGGGTCTCTGTATCTGCCGTGGTCCAGGGGTCTCTGTATCTGCCGTGGTCCAGGGGTCTCTGTATCTGCCGTGGTCCAGGGGTCTCTGTATCTGCCGTGGTCCAGGGGTCTCTGTATCTGCCGTGGTCCAGGGGTCTCTGTATCTGCCGTGGTCCAGGGGTCTCTGTATCTGCCGTGGTCCAGGGGTCTCTGTATCTGCCGTGGTCCAGGGGTCTCTGTATCTGCCGTGGTCCAGGGGTCTCTGTATCTGCCGTGGTCCAGGGGTCTCTGTATCTGCCGTGGTCCAGGGGTCTCTGTATCTGCCGTGGTCCAGGGGTCTCTGTATCTGCCGTGGTCCAGGGGTCTCTGTATCTGCCGTGGTCCAGGGTCTCTGTATCTGCCGTGGTCCAGGGGTCTCTGTATCTGCCGTGGTCCAGGGGTCTCTGTATCTGCCGTGGTCCAGGGGTCTCTGTATCTGCCGTGGTCCAGGGGTCTCTGTATCTGCCGTGGTCCAGGGGTCTCTGTATCTGCCGTGGTCCAGGGGTCTCTGTATCTGCCGTGGTCCAGGGGTCTCTGTATCTGCCGTGGTCCAGGGGTCTCTGTATCTGCCGTGGTCCAGGGTCTCTGTATCTGCCGTGGTCCAGGGGTCTCTGTATCTGCCGTGGGTCCAGGGGTCTCTGTATCTGCCGTGGTCCAGGGGTCTCTGTATCTGCCGTGGTCCAGGGGTCTCTGTATCTGCCGTGGTCCAGGGGTCTCTGTATCTGCCGTGGTCCAGGGTCTCTGTATCTGCCGTGGTCCAGGGGTCTCTGTATCTGCCGTGGTCCAGGGGTCTCTGTATCTGCCGTGGTCCAGGGGTCTCTGTATCTGCCGTGGTCCAGGGGTCTCTGTATCTGCCGTGGTCCAGGGGTCTCTGTATCTGCCGTGGTCCAGGGGTCTCTGTATCTGCCGTGGTCCAGGGGTCTCTGTATCTGCCGTGGTCCAGGGGTCTCTGTATCTGCCGTGGTCCAGGGTCTCTGTATCTGCCGTGGTCCAGGGGTCTCTGTATCTGCCGTGGTCCAGGGGTCTCTGTATCTGCCGTGGTCCAGGGTCTCTGTATCTGCCGTGGTCCAGGGGTCTCTGTATCTGCCGTGGTCCAGGGGTCTCTGTATCTGCCGTGGTCCAGGGGTCTCTGTATCTGCCGTGGTCCAGGGGTCTCTGTATCTGCCGTGGTCCAGGGGTCTCTGTATCTGCCGTGGTCCAGGGGTCTCTGTATCTGCCGTGGTCCAGGGGTCTCTGTATCTGCCGTGGTCCAGGGGTCTCTGTATCTGCCGTGGTCCAGGGGTCTCTGTATCTGCCGTGGTCCAGGGGTCTCTGTATCTGCCGTGGTCCAGGGGTCTCTGTATCTGCCGTGGTCCAGGGGTCTCTGTATCTGCCGTGGTCCAGGGGTCTCTGTATCTGCCGTGGTCCAGGGGTCTCTGTATCTGCCGTGGTCCAGGGGTCTCTGTATCTGCCGTGGTCCAGGGGTCTCTGTATCTGCCGTGGTCCAGGGGTCTCTGTATCTGCCGTGGTCCAGGGGTCTCTGTATCTGCCGTGGTCCAGGGTCTCTGTATCTGCCGTGGTCCAGGGGTCTCTGTATCTGCCGTGGTCCAGGGGTCTCTGTATCTGCCGTGGTCCAGGGGGTCTCTGTATCTGCCGTGGTCCAGGGGTCTCTGTATCTGCCGTGGTCCAGGGGTCTCTGTATCTGCCGTGGTCCAGGGGTCTCTGTATCTGCCGTGGTCCAGGGGTCTCTGTATCTGCCGTGGTCCAGGGGGTCTCTGTATCTGCCGTGGTCCAGGGGTCTCTGTATCTGCCGTGGTCCAGGGGTCTCTGTATCTGCCGTGGTCCAGGGGTCTCTGTATCTGCCGTGGTCCAGGGGTCTCTGTATCTGCCGTGGTCCAGGGGTCTCTGTATCTGCCGTGGTCCAGGGGTCTCTGTATCTGCCGTGGTCCAGGGGTCTCTGTATCTGCCGTGGTCCAGGGGTCTCTGTATCTGCCGTGGTCCAGGGGTCTCTGTATCTGCCGTGGTCCAGGGGTCTCTGTATCTGCCGTGGTCCAGGGTCTCTGTATCTGCCGTGGTCCAGGGGTCTCTGTATCTGCCGTGGTCCAGGGGTCTCTGTATCTGCCGTGGTCCAGGGGTCTCTGTATCTGCCGTGGTCCAGGGGTCTCCCGTCTTTAAGCCCATAACCATGTGTGTGAGGTGTGTACTTTGTATCAAACTAGATTTAGTTTAAGACGAAACACTGTGTGACCCCTGACAGTGGCCCCTGATACTTCAGTAAAAGGTTTTTAATAACAGAACAGATCACGAGTTAGACTTTTTAACAGAACTCAGCAGCCAAATTCATCTGGAGACATGATGCTGACAGGTGTTTCATTAAGCAATCTAGATTGACAGTGACACATATAAAGGCTGTTTCATTGGCTCCTGACAGGTGATAATATGGGCCTATGTAGCACCACACTGGTTTTGCGTTTTAACTCTTCTTATTGACTTTGATTATATCTGGATATGGGGAAACGTTTCTGCCAACCCTAAAATAAATAACCCCTGTATTATGTTTAGTCTGTCTGTCTGTCTATCTGTCTGTCTCCCATTAAATAACCCCTGTATTATGTTTAGTCTGTCTGTCTGTCTGTCTGTATCCCCATTAAATAACCCCTGTATTATGTTTAGTCTGTCTGTCTGTCTGTCTCCCATTAAATAACCCCTGTATTATGTTTAGTCTGTCTGTCTGTCTCCCATTAAATAACCCCTGTATTATGTTTAGTCTGTCTGTCTGTCTGTCTCCCATTAAATAACCCCTGTATTATGTTTAGTCTGTCTGTCTGTCTGTCTCCCATTAAATAACCCCTGTATTATGTTTAGTCTGTCTGTCTCCCGTTAAATAACCCCTGTATTATGTTTAGTCTGTCTGTCTGTATCTCCATTAAATAACCACAAATAAACAGATGAACTTACATTGGCATAAAATAAGAAAATAAGCCTGAAACCAAGCTGACAAACATTGTGATGTTTTCACTGTGTTCTCTGCTGGATAGATGAAATGTGATCTATCCCATAATATGAGGGACACTCCAGTCTTCCCAGCATCGATATCAATACATAACACTGTAATTACATTTACCCAGAGTACAGAATCTGATACCATTGGTTGATTCTCTTCTATTACCTGTTCTCTGTCATTTACACCACCTCTGTCATCGGTCCTCTCCTGATCCACTACCTGGACCCATCTGTCATCGGTCCTCTCCTGATCCACTACCTGGACCCATCTGTCATCAGTCCTCTCCTGATCCACTACCTGGACCCATCTGTCATCAGTCCTCTCCTGATTCACTACCTGGACCCATCTGTCATCGGTCCTCTCCTGATCCACTACCTGGACCCATCTGTCATCAGTCCTCTCCTGATCCACTACCTGGACCCATCTGTCATCAGTCCTCTCCTGATCCACTACCTGGACCCATCTGTCATCAGTCCTCTCCTGATCCACTACCTGGACCCATCTGTCATCAGACCTCTCCTGATTCACTACCTGGACCCATCTGTCATCGGTCCTCTCCTGATCCACTACCTGGACCCATCTGTCATCAGTCCTCTCCTGATCCACTACCTGGACCCATCTGTCATCAGTCCTCTCCTGATCCACTACCTGGACCCATCTGTCATCAGACCTCTCCTGATTCACTACCTGGACCCATCTGTCATCAGACCTCTCCTGATTCACTACCTGGACCCATCTGTCATCAGTCCTCTCCTGATCCACTACCTGGACCCATCTGTCATCAGTCCTCTCCTGATCCACTACCTGGACCCATCTGTCATCAGACCTCTCCTGATTCACTACCTGGACCCATCTGTTATCGGTCCTCTCCTGATCCACTACCTGGACCCATCTGTCATCGGTCCTCTCCTGATCCACTGGGACTATTGTGGTTAGAAACTTAATGTGCTTACATATCTGCTCCTTTCTGAAATCTCTCTCTCTCTCCCCCCCCCCCCCCCCTCCTCTCTCTCTCCCCCTCTCTCTCTCTCTCTCTCTCTCTCTCTCTCTCTCTCTCTCTCTCTCTCTACCAGCACTTTGACTTTCTGAATCTAAATTAATTCCATTAGAAGCCTATACCTGATGCAGTATTATAACGAGGTGATGGTGTCTGTGTTAATGTCCTAGTGCTATTCTGCCCTCTTGTGGCATAGTTACTACACTACACCACATGGCAGGGCTTTTCAACACTCCTTACTATTTATTTATTTATTTTTATTTCACCTTTATTTAACCAGGTAAGAAGCCAGTTGAGAACAAGTTCTCATTTACAACTGCGACCTGGCCAAGATAAAGCAAAGCAGTGCGATAATAGAATACTATACTATACTATACTATACTATGCTATGTGTACTATGTACACTGAATGTACACAATTTTAGGAACACCTTTCTAATATTGAGTTGCACCCCCTTTTGCCCTCAGAACAGCATCAATTCGTCGAGGCGTGGACTCTACAAGGTGTCGAAGCGTTCCACAGGGATGCTGGCCCATGTTGACTCAATGCTTTCCACAGTTGTGTCAAGTTGGCTGGATGTCCTTTGGGTGGTGGACCATTCTTAATACACACGGGAAACTATTGAGCATGAAGAACCCAGCAGCATTGCAGTTCTTGACACAAACCAGTGGGCCTGGCACCTACTACCGTACCCTGTACTTTTGTCTTGCCCATTCACCCTCTGAACGGCACACATACACAATCCATGCCTCAATTTGTTTCAAGGCTTAAAAATCCTTCTTCAACCTATCTCCTCCTCTTCATCTACACAGACTGAAGTGGATTTAACAAGTGACACCAATAAGGGATCATACATTAGCTTTAACCTGGATTCACCTGGTCAGTCATGGAAAGAGCAGGTGTTCTTAATGTTTTGTACAGTCATTGTATGTTATACGCAGTGGAAGAGAAAGGACACACACACACACTTTTATTTTTAACTTTGAAAACACGCTCAGGGAAGGCGGCTCACGCGCGTGTTAACAAGTGACATTTAGTTTGGCGCAAGATCGCCCCGGAAACCTGAGAGTGCGCCTGGTCAGTAGAGAAGTTACCGGGAACCTGAGAGTGCGCCTGGTCAGCAGAGAAATGCGGTTTACTGTGTGCTCCGTAGACTTCGAAAAAAAACAAGAGTGAACGTAGAAGTTTGTGGACACGCTTTGACAGTAACTTCAACATGGTAAGACCTTTTAAATGGCGCTATATTTCTACCTATTTAACATTATTCTAATGGTTTATCTGTATGCGTCAGCTAGTGTCTTGCGCTACACAATGTCCTTGATATTTGGCGATGCAGGCTATGAAGTTCCATCAAATGTGCCTGCATTATGTCGCTTTTAAGAGTTGGCATACAGTCTAGGAGTGGTAGTAGGAATAACACTAGTTATAACACTTTCTAGTCATAATGACTATATTGTCATGATCATTAAAAAGAGAGGTTTGTATGTAGGCTAAATGTTTCTCTGATTCTGATTCTTATTGTGCTACTCCAAGCAGACGCAACACGGACCCTGCTGAACTATTATGAATATATTGTGGTCTTTTATGACAGGGTTTACTCCTATAATGGAGGAATAGAGAACCCCGTCCGGGACTAACAGCGATATTACACATCATCACCACATCATCATCCCCGTCAATGAAGACTGCAGGCATGGCCCTGTTCAAGCAGCAGAGAGTGGAGGATTTCTACCACATCGGAGAAGAATTAGGAAGGTACACTATTATAATGAAGTTACATTGTATTCTGTTCTATTCTATTGTAATGCATATCTCGTCCCTTAAACCACGTCACATTATGGAGCACTTAGAGGAAACCTTTGAGGGTCAAAAGTCGTAGGTGCACATTGACATGACAGTGAATGGGGTTGCTCTATTGACATGACAGTGGATGGGGTTGCTCTGTTGACATGACAGTGGATGGGGTTGCTCTATTGACATGACTGTGAATGGGGTTGCTCTATTGACATGACAGTGAATGGGGTTGTTCTATTGACATGACAGTGAATGGGGTTGCTCTGTTGACATGACAGTGAATGGGGTTGCTCTATTGACATGACAGTGAATGGGGTTGTTCTATTGACATGACAGTGAATATGGTTGCTCTATTGACATGACAGTGGATGGGGTTGCTCTATTGACATGACAGTGAATGTGGTTGCTCTATTGACATGACAGTGAATTGGGGGTTGCTCTATTGACATGACAGTGGATGGGGTTGCTCTGTTGACATGACAGTGAATGGGGTTGCTCTATTGACATGACAGTGAATTGGGGTTGTTCTATTGACATGACAGTGAATGTGGTTGCTCTATTGACATGACAGTGAATGTGGTTGCTCTATTGACATGACAGTGGATGGGGTTGCTCTATTGACATGACAGTGAATTGGGGTTGCTCTATTGACATGACAGTGAATGGGGTTGTTCTATTGACATGACAGTGAATGGGGTTGCTCTGTTGACATGACAGTGAATGGGGTTGCTCTATTGACATGACAGTGAATGTGGTTGCTCTATTGACATGACAGTGGATGGGGTTGCTCTATTGACATGACAGTGAATTGGGGTTGCTCTATTGACATGACAGTGAATGGGGTTGCTCTGTTGACATGACAGTGGATGGGGTTGCTCTGTTGACATGACAGTGGATGGGGTTGCTCTATTGACATGACTGTGAATGGGGTTGCTCTATTGACATGACAGTGAATGGGGTTGTTCTATTGACATGACAGTGAATGGGGTTGCTCTGTTGACATGACAGTGAATGGGGGTTGCTCTATTGACATGACAGTGAATGGGGTTGCTCTATTGACATGACAGTGAATATGGTTGCTCTATTGACATGACAGTGAATGGGGTTGCTCTATTGACATGACAGTGAATGTGGTTGCTCTATTGACATGACAGTGAATGGGGTTGCTCTGTTGACATGACAGTGGATGGGGTTGCTCTGTTGACATGACAGTGGATGGGGTTGCTCTATTGACATGACAGTGAATGGGGTTGCTCTATTGACATAACAGTGAATGGGGGTTGCTCTATTGACATGACAGTGAATGGGGTTGCTCTATTGACATGACAGTGAATGGGGTTGCTCTATTGACATGACAGTGAATTGGGGTTGCTCTATTGACATGACAGTGAATGGGGTTGCTCTATTAACATGATAGTGAATATGGTTGCTCTATTGACATGACAGTGAATGTGGTTGCTCTATTGACATGACAGTGAATGTGGTTGCTCTATTGACATGACAGTGAATTGGGGTTGCTCTATTGACATGACAGTGAATGGGGTTGCTCTATTGACATGACAGTGAATGGGGTTGCTCTATTGACATGACAGTGAATTGAGGTTGCTCTATTGACATGACAGTGAATGGGGTTGCTCTATTGACGTGACAGTGAATGTGGTTGCTCTATTGACATGACAGTGAATTGGGGTTGCTCTATTGACATGACAGTGAATGGGGTTGCTCTATTGACATGACAGTGAATGGGGTTGCTCTATTGACATGACAGTGAATTGGGGTTGCTCTATTGACATGACAGTGGATGGGGTTGCTCTATTGACGTGACAGTGAATGGGGGTTGCTCTGTTGACATGACAGTGAATGGGGTTGCTCTGTTGACATGACAGTGGATGGGGTTGTGTCACTTGTGTTGTTACTTGCTACCTTCACAAACACTGTTCTGTATAGACGAAAAGGAACTTTCCGGATGTTATATCTACAGCTGAGATGACACTGGTATTATCCTGCATCAGTGCATTCAGATGTTGTTGAATCCTTACAGATGTGTCTGTGTGAATACTCAGGCTGTCCTTACAGATGTATCTGTGTGAATAGTCTTATAGATGAAAGACCTGTTTAAAGGTAGACTCAGCGATATGACAGTTGTGAAGAGGGCACGACAACACCTTTTCCCACTCAGGAGACTGAAAAGATTTGGCATGGGTCCCCAGATCCTCAAAAAGTTATACAGCTGCACCATCGAGAGCATCCTGACCGGTTGCATCACCACCTGGTATGGCAACCGCTCGGCATCTGACCGTAAGGTGCTACAGAGGGTAGTGCGTACTGCCCAGTACATCACTGGGGCCAAGCTTCCTCTATACCTCTATACTAGGCGGTGTCAGAGGAAGCCCCAAAAAATTGTCAAAGACTCCAGTCACCCAAATCATAGACTGTTCTCTCTGCTACCGCACGGCAAGCGGTACCCGGAGCACCAAGTCTAGGACAAAAGCTCCTTAACAGCTTCTACTGTTTAAAGGTAGACTCAGCGAAATGACGTAACTGAAAGCACTGTTTAAAAGATAGACTCAGCAATATGACGTAGCTGAAAGACCTGTTTAAAGGTAGACTCAGCGAAATGACATAACTGCAAGACCTGTTTAAAGGTAGACTCAGCGATATGACGTAGCTGAAAGCACTGTTTAAAAGGTAGACTCAGCGATATGACGTAGATGAAAGCACTGTTTAAAAGGTAGACTCAGCGATATGACGTAGCTGAAAGCACTGTTTAAAAGGCTTCCTTTCGTGCTGCCTCACAATGTGTTGTGCCGTTGTGGTTCATATTAGAAGACCACAACGTGAATCTTATAATATGGCCATAGACATGCAGCTCATCACTACAGGCCATTAGCCGCTATGTGCAACTTCCCTTTTTGTAGCTTTACCCAGTCCGGAAATCAACAAGGTTGAAAACTAGATGTTTGAAAGAGATTAAGGGAATATTGGTTGAGGTAACATAGCTTTTTCCTTTTACATTTACATTTACATTTTAGTCATTTAGCAGACGCTCTTATCCAGAGCGACTTACAGTTAGTGAATACATATTTTTTTATACTGGCCCCCCGTGGGAATCGAACCCACAACCCTGGCGTTGCAAACGCCATGCTCTATCAACTGAGCTACATCCCTGCCGGCCATTCCCTCCCCTACTCTGGGACGACACTGGGCCAATTGTGCGCCGCCCATGAGTCTCCCGGTCGCGGCCGGCTGCGACAGAGCCTGGATTCGAACCAGGATCTCTAGTGGCACAGTTAGCACTGCGATGCAGTGCCTTAGACCACTGCGCCACTCAGGAGACACTCCTTGTACTGACCAGGTTCTCAAAGCACTCAGGCTGTACTCAGTGACCCAGTAGTTTATTTGAAGTCACTTCTCTAGAGGCAGCTGAGCTGGCAGGCAGTCACCCCTCACGCTGCTGTTTCAAGATGGCTTCCTTCTATCTTTAGAGGTCTGTGTTTATGTCTACTCACACAGCTACACCATGAATGAGGAAGTGGAGCTTTCCTTTACCTCACTGTACTGACAGTAGAGGAAAAACACATGGAGACACAATCACTGTTCGCATCCCAAATGGCACCCTATCCCCTATGGGCCCTGGGCATAAGCAGTGCACTATATAGGGAATACACTCTTCAAAAAAAAAAATAAGCTGCTATCTAGAACCTAAAAGGGTTTGTTCGGCTGTCCCCATAGGAGAAGCCTTTGAAGAACCCTTTTTGGTTCCAGGTAGAATATTTTGAGTTCCATGTAGAACCCTTTACACAGAGGGTTCTACATGGAACCCAAAATAGTTCTGCCTGGAACTGAACAGGGTTCTCCTATGAGGAAAGCCGAAGAAGCCTTTTGGAACCCTTCTTTTCTAAGAGTGTAGGGTGCAACTTTGGTATACAGCCACTGAATGACCGTTGACTTTATTCCCACATCCTCTCGGTTTCTTTACTTTCCTCTGTTTGTATGTGAGGAGAAAACCCCAGAGCTGGGTCTTAGACATTAAGGAGTGGAAGTATTTGAGGTGCGCTTGATTTAGCTTAGAGTGTGCATTTGTGTGGTTATTCCGTTGGTTCCATTGTACATGGCAGACTACTAAATCAAGTGCGGCAAAGCATTTCCCATAGGCTACCGTATTCGGGTCAACACAGGTCTGTACAACACCTGATGGTCTTTCAAATGTGTTTAGTTGTCTGTGAAAGTGAATGCACGATGTAAAACCCCAGCGTTGTCATGCTCGGCTCATGCTGTCACATGGACTTGACTGCTGCATTACCACTCCACTATGAATAGACCGGTCGCCTCGCAGGAAATGTCTGAACATTCTGCAGGACAAATTGAGTTAACCCTTCAACATACCACACCTTCTGACTGCACCGTGGTTATTTACAGGGTTTAAAGAGACAGTGTTTTACACACTGCCGCAACAGATATTAGAAATGTTCTATTGTATAATACATGAAAATCCTCTGATGATTCCTCCTGACACGTAACGGACCTTTCCTTTCTGACACTGAAATAACATACCCTCCCATCTACCGTTCGTCTGATCTGATTCTGTAGAGACACATGGTGCAGGTTTTAACAACATAATCATTATTTTTTCAAGCTCAATATTTTTTCCATCATTTTTTGTGTCCTTCCTCTCGTCTGGGTTCCAGTGGTCAGTTTGCCATCGTGAAGCGTTGCCGGGAGAAGAGCACAGGTCTGGAGTTCGCCGCTAAGTTCATCAAGAAACGTCAGAGCAGATCCAGCCGGCGGGGGGTCAGGAGGGAGGAGATAGAGAGAGAGGTCAACATCCTGCAGCAGACACAACACCCCAACATAGTCACC
>NW_025536762.1:20000-49447 GCF_020615455.1 Coregonus clupeaformis
CTGGTCCTACTACCATGGTGCCCATCCTCACAACACGCTGGTCCTACTGCCATGGTGCCCATCCTCACAACACGCTGGTCCCTACTACCATGGTGCCCATCCTCACAACACGCTGGTCCTCTACCATGGTGCCCATCCTCACAACACGCTGGCCCTACTACCATGGTGCCCATCCTCACAACACGCTGGTCCTACTGCCATGGTGCCCATCCTCACAACACACTGGCCCTACTACCATGGTGCCCATCCTCACAACACGCTGGTCCTACTACCATGGTGCCCATCCTCACAACACGCTGGTCCTACTACCATGGTGCCCATCCTCACAACACACTGGTCCTACTGCCATGGTGCCCATCCTCACAACACGCTAGTCCTACTACCATGGTGCCCATCCTCACAACACGCTGGTCCTACTACCATGGTGCCCATCCTCACAACACGCTGGCCCTACTACCATGGTGCCCATCCTCACAACACGCTGGTCCTACTGCCATGGTGCCCATCCTCACAACACGCTGGTCCTACTGCCATGGTGCCCATCCTCACAACACGCTGGTCCTACTGCCATGGTGCCCATCCTCACAACACGCTGGTACGACTCTCCATTGAAAGAGAACTGCCACGGCACCACTCATGAATTAATAACTTCTTACAACCCAGAGTTCAATCCAATACAGTCACTTCTCCTTTTTCTGTCTCCTGTGAAACATAAAATATGGATGATATTTCATCAAGTTTTCAGCAGCTTGTACTATTTTATATAAACATGAATGGTGGTTTCAGTGGCTTTTCTCTTTAAAGAGGAAAGATGTTGGATTGAAGCTGTATAATACAGGGCTACAATAGGAGGAAGCTGTATAATACAGGGCTACAATAGGAGGAAGCTGTATAATACAGGGCTACAATAGGAGGAAGCTGTATAATACAGGGCTACAATAGGAGGAAGCTGTATAATACAGGGCTACAATAGGAGGAAGCTGTATAATACAGGGCTACAATAGGAGGAAGCTGTATAATACAGGGCTACAATAGGAAGCTGTATAATACAGGGCTACAATAGGAGGGCTGTATAATACAGGGCTGCAATAGGAGGAAGCTGTATAATACAGGGCTACAATAGGAGTGGGAAGCTGCATAATACAGGGCTACAATAGGAGGAAGCTGTATAATACAGGGGCTACAATAGGAGGAAGCTGTATAATACAGGGCTACAATAGGAGGAAGCTGTATAGTAGAGGGCTACAATGAGGAAGCTGTATAATACAGGGCTACAATAGGAGGAAGCTGTAAATACACAGGCTAATAGGAGGAAGCGGTATAGTAGAGGGCGGTACAATAGGAGGAAGCTGTATAAACAGGGCTAAGTGGGAGGAAGCTGTATAATACAGGGCTACAATAGGAGGAAGCTGTATAGTAGAGGGCCACAATAGGAGGAAGCTGTAGTAATACAGGGCTGCAATAGGAGGAAGCTGTATAATACAGGGCTGCAATAGGAGGAAGCTGTAGGGGTACAATGAGGAGGGAAGCTGTATGTAGAGGGCTACAATAGGGGAAGCTGTATAATACAGGGCTACAGGAGGAATCTGTATAGTAGAGGGCTACAATAGGAGGAAGCTGTATAATACAGGGCTACAATAGGAAGCTGTATAATACAGGGCTACTATAGGAGGAAGCTGTATAGTGAGGGCTACAATAGGAGGAAGCTGTATAATAGAGGGCTACAATAGGAGGAAGCTGTTATAATACAGGGCTACAATAGGAGGAAGCTGTATGTAGAGGGCTACAATAGGAGGAAGCTGTATAGTAGAGGGCTACAATAGGAGGCTGTATAATACAGGGCTACAATAGGAGGAAGCTGTATAATAGAGGGCTACAATAGGAGGAAGCTGTATAATACAGGGCTACAATAGGAGGAAGCTGTATAATACAGGGGCTACAATAGGAGGAAGCTGTAATACAGGGGTTACAATAGGAGGAAGCTGTATAGTAGAGGGCTACAGGAGGGAAGCTGTTAATGCAGGGCTACAGATAGGAGGAAGCTGTATAGTAGAGGGCTACAATAGGAGGAAGCTGTATAATACAGGGCTACAATAGGAGGAAGCTGTATAGTAGAGGGCTACAATAGGAGGGAGGCTGTATAATACAGGGCTACAATAGGAGGAAGCTGTATAATACAGGGCTACAATAGGAGGAAGCTGTATAATACAGGGCTACAATAGGAGGAAGCTGTATAATACAGGGCTACAATAGGGAGGAAGCTGTATAGTAGAGGGCTACAATAGGAGGGAAGCTGTATAATACAGGGCTACAATAGGAGGAAGCTGTATAATACAGGGCTACAATAGGAGGGGAAGCTGTATAAAACAGGGCTACAATAGGAGGAAGCTGTATAATACAGGGCTACAATAGGAGGAAGCTGTATAATACAGGGCTACAATAGGAGGGAAGCTGTATAGTAGAGGGCTACAATAGGAGGAAGCTGTATAAAACAGAGGCTACAATAGGAGGAAGCTGTATAATACAGGGCTACAATAGGAGGAAGCTGTATAATACAGGGCTACAATAGGAGGAAGCTGTATAATACAGGGCTACACTAGGAGGAAGCTGTATAATACAGGGCTACAATAGGAGGAAGCTGTATAATACAGGGCTACAATAGGAGAGGAAGCTGTATAGTAGAGGGCTACAATAGGAGGAAGCTGTATAATACAGGGCTACAATAGGAGGAAGCTGTATAATACAGGGGCTACAATAGGAGGAAGCTGTATAGTAGAGGGCCACAATAGGAGGAAGCTGTATAATACAGGGCTACAATAGGAGGAAGCTGTTAATACAGGGCTACAATAGGAGGAAGCTGTATAGTAGAGGGCTACAATAGGAGGAAGCTGTATAATACAGGGGCTACACTAGGAGGAAGCTGTATAATACAGGGCTACAATAGGGAGGAAGCTGTATAATACAGGGCTACAATAGGAGGAAGCTGTATAGTGAGGGCTACAATAGGAGGAAGCTGTATAATACAGGGCTACAATAGGAGGAAGCTGTATAGTAGAGGGCTCAATAGGAGGAAGCTGTATAATACAGGGCTACAATGAGAGGAAGCTGTATAATACAGGGCTACAATAGGAGGAAGCTGTATAGTGAGGGGAAACAATAGGAGGAAGCTGTATAATAGAGGGCTACAATAGGAGGAAGCTGTATAATACAGGGCTACAATAGGAGGAAGTTGTATAGGTGAGAGGGCTACAATAGGAGGAAGCTGTATAATACAGGGCTACAATAGGAGGAAGCTGTATAGTAGAGGGCTACAATAGGAGGAAGCTGTATAATACAGGGCTACGAAATAGGAGGAAGCTGTATAATACAGGGCTACAAGAGGAAGCTGTATAATACAGGGCTACAATAGGAGGAAGCTGTATAGTAGAGGCCACAATAGGAGGAAGCTGTATAATACAGGGCTACAATAGGAGGAAGCTGTATAGTAGAGGGCTACAATAGGAGGAAGCTGTATAATACAGGGCTACAATAGGAGGAAGCTGTATAATACAGGGCTACAATAGGAGGAAGCTGTATAGTAAAGGGCTACAATAGGAGGAAGCTGTATAAAACAGGGCTACAATAGGAGGAAGCTGTATAATACAGGGCTACAATAGGAGGAAGCTGTATGTAGAGGGCTACAATAGGAGGAAGCTGTTAAAAAGCCAGGGCTACAATAGGAGGAAGCTGTATACAAGGGACAATAGGAGAGAACTGTAAGGGCTACAATAGGAGAAGCTGTATAATGCGGGGGCTACACTAGGAGGAAGCTGTATAATACAGGGCTACAATAGGAGGAGCTGTATAATACAGGGCTACAATAGAGGAAGCTGTATAGTAGAGGGCTACAATAGGAGGAAGCTGTATAATACAGGGCTACAATAGGAGGAAGCTGCATAATACAGGGCTGCATAGGAGGAAGCTGTATAGTAGAGGGCCACAATAGGAGGAAGCTGTATAATACAGGGCTACAATAGGAAAGCTGTATAATACAGGGCTACAATAGGAGGAAGCTGTATAATACAGGGCTACAATAGGAGGAAGCTGTATAGTAGAGGGCTACAATAGGAGGAAGCTGTATAATACAGGGCTACAATAGGAGGAAGCTGTATAATACAGGGTCTACAATAGGAGGAAGCTGTATAGTAGAGGGCTACAATAGGAGGAAGCTGTATAATAGAGGGCTACAATAGGAGGAAGCTGTATAATACAGGGCTACAATAGGAGGGAAGCTGTATAGTAGAGGGCTACAATAGGAGGAAGCTGTATAATACAGGGCTACAATAGGAGGAAGCTGTATAGTAGAGGGCTAATAAGAAAGCTGTATAATACAGGGCTACAATAGAGGAAGGAAGCTGTTAATACAGGGCTACAATACGAGGAAGCTGTATAATACAGGGCTACAATAGGAGGAAGCTGTATAGTAGAGGGCTACAATAGGAGGGAAGCTGTATAATACAGGGGCTACAATAGGAGGAAGCTGTATAGTAGAGGGCTACAATAGGGGAGGAAGCTGTATAATACAGGGCTCAATAAGAGGAAGCTGTATAGTAGAGGGCTACAATAGGAGGAAGCTGTATAATACAGGGCTACAATAGGAGGAAGCTGCGTATAATACAGGGCTACAATAGGAGGAAGCTGTATAATACAGGGCTACAATAGGAGGAAGCTGTATAGTAGAGGGCTACAATAGGAGGAAGCTGTATAATACAGGGCTACAATAGGAGGAAGCTGTATAATACAAGGGCTACAATAGGAGGAAGCTGTAGTAGTAGAGAGCTAAGATAGGAGGAAGCTGTATAATACAGGCTACAATAGGAGGAAGATGTATACTACACAGGGCTACAATAGGAGGAAGCTGTATAAACAGGGCTACAATAGGAGGAAGCTGTATAATACAGGGCTACAATAGGAGGAAGCTGTATAATACAGGGCTACAATAGGAGGAAGCTGTATAGTGAGGGCTACAATAGAGGAAGCTGTATAATACAGGGCTACAATAGGAGGAAGCTGTATAATACAGGGCTACAATAGGAGGAAGCTGTATAGTAGAGGGCTACAATAGGAGGAAGCTGTATAATACAGGGCTACAATAGGAGGAAGCTGTATAGTAAAGGGCTACAATAGGAGGAAGCTGTATAAAACAGGGCTACAATAAGGAGGCTGTATAATACGGGGCTAAAGGGAAGGGAAGCTGTATAAAACAGGGCTACAATAGGAGGAAGCTGTATAATACAGGGCTACAATAGGAGTGGGAAGCTGTATAGTAAAGGGCTACAATAGGAGGAAGCTGTATAAAACAGGGCTACAATAGGAGGAAGTGCATAATACAGGGCTCAATAGGAGGAAGCTGTATAGTAGAGGGCTACAATAGGAGGAAGCTGTATAAAACAGGGCTACAATAGGAGGGAAGCTGTATAATACAGGGCTACAATAGGGAGGAAGCTGTATAATACAGGGCTACAATAGGAGGAAGCTGTATAATACAGGGCTACACTAGGGGAAGCTGTATAATACAGGGCTACAATAGGGAGGAAGCTGTATAATACAGGGCTACAATAGGAGGAAGCTGTATAGTAGAGGGCTACAATAGGGGAAGCTGTATAATACAGGGGCTACAATAGGAGGAAGCTGTATAGTAGAGGGCTACAATAGGAGGAAGCTGTATAATACAGGGCTACAATAGGGAGGAATGCTGTATAATACAGGGCTACAATAGGAGGAGAAGCTGTATAGTAGAGGGCTACAATAGGAGGAAGCTGTATAATAGAGGGCTACAATAGGAGGAAGCTGTATAATACAGGGCTCAATAGGAGGAAGCTGTATAGTAGAGGGCTACAATAGGAGGAAGCTGTATAATACAGGGCTACAATAGGAGAAGCTGTACAGGGCTACAATAGGAGGGAAGCTGTATAGTAGAGGGCTACAATAGGAGGAAGCTGTATAATACAGGGCTACAATAGGAGGAAGCTGTATAATACAGGGCTACAATAGGAGGAAGCTGTATAATACAGGGCTACAATAGGAGGAAGCTGTATAGTAGAGGGCTACAATAGGAGGAAGCTATGTATAATACAGGGCTACAATAGGAGGAAGCTGTATAGTAGAGGGCTACAATAGGAGGAAGCTGTATAATACAGGGCTACAATAGGAGGAAGCTGTATAGTGAGGGCTACAATAGGAGGAAGCTGTATAATACAGGGCTACAATAGGAGGAAGCTGTATAATACAGGGCTACAATAGGAGGAAGCTGTATAATACAGGGCTACAATAGGAGGAAGCTGTATAGTAGAGGGCTACAATAGGAGGAAGCTGTATAATACAGGGCTACAATAGGAGGAAGCTGTATAATACAGGGCTACAATAGGAGGAAGCTGTATAGTAGAGGGCTACAATAGGAGGAAGCTGTATACAGGGCTACAATAGGAGGAAGCTGTATAATACAGGGCTACAATAGGAAAGCTGTATAATACAGGGCTACAATAGGAGGAAGCTGTATAGTAGAGGGCTACAATAGGAGGAAGCTGCATAATACAGGGCTACAATAGAGGAGGAAGCTGTATAATCACAGGGCTACAATAGGAGGAAGCTGTATAATACAGGGCTACAATAGGAGGAAGCTGTATAGTAGAGGGCTACAATAGGAGAAAGCTGTATAATACAGGGCTACAATAGGAGGAAGCTGTATAATAAAGGGCTACAATAGGAGGAAGCTGAATAGTAGAGGGCTACAATAGGAGGAAACTGTATAATACAGGGCTACAATAGGAGGAAGCTGTATAATACAAGGTACAATAGGAGGGAAGCTGTATAATACGGGGCTACAATAGGAGGAAGCTGTATAATACAGGGCTACAATAGGAGAAGCTGTTATAATACAGGGCTACAATAGGAGGAAGCTGTATAGTAGAGGGCTACAATAGAGGGAAGCTGTATAACACAGGGCTACAATAGGAGGAAGCTGTTAATACAGGGCTACAATAGGAGGGAAGCTGTATAGTAGAGGGCTACAATAGGAGGAAGCTGTATAATACAGGGCTACAATAGGGAGGAAGCTGTATAGTAAAGGGCTACAATAGGAGGAAGCTGTATGAAACAGGGCTACAATAGGAGGAAGCTGTATAATACAGGGCTACAATAGGAGGAAGCTGTATAAAAAACAGGGCTACAATAGGAGGAAGCTGTATAATACAGGGCTACAATGAGGAAGCTGTATAGTAAAGGGGCTACAATAGGAGGGAAGCTGTATAAAACAGGGCTACAATAGGAGGAAGCTGTATAATACAGGGCTACAATAGGAGGAAGCTGTATAGTAGAGGGCTACAATAGGAGGAAGCTGTATAAAACAGGGCTACAATAGGAGGAAGCTGTATAATACAGGGCTACAATAGAGGAAGCTGTATAATACAGGGCTACAATGGAGGAAGCTGTATAATACAGGGCTACACTAGGAGGAAGCTGTATAATACAGGGCTACAATAGGAGGAAGCTGTATAATACAGGGCTACAATAGGAGGAAGCTGTATAGTAGAGGGCTACAATAGGAGGAAGCTGTATAATACAGGGCTACAATAGGAGGAAGCTGTATAGTAGAGGGCTACAATAGGAGGAAGCTGTATAATACAGGGCTACAATAGGAGGAAGCTGTATAATACAGGGCTACAATAGGAGGAAGCTGTATAGTAGAGGGCTACAATAGGAGGAAGCTGTATAATAGAGGGCTACAATAGGAGGAAGCTGTATAATACAGGGCTACAATAGGAGGAAGCTGTATAGTAGAGGGCTACAATAGGAGGAAGCTGTAATACAGGGCTACAATAGGAGGAAGCTGTATAATACAGGGCTACAATAGGAGGAAGCTGTATAGTAGAGGGCTACAATAGGAGGAAGCTGTATAATACAGGGCTACAATAGGAGGAAGCTGTATAATACAGGGCTACAATAGGAGGAAGCTGTATAATACAGGGCTACAATAGGAGGAAGCTGTATAGTAGAGGGCTACAATAGGAGGAAGCTGTATAATACAGGGCTACAATAGGAGGAAGCTGTATAGTAGAGGGCTACAATAGGAGGAAGCTGTATAATACAGGGCTACAATAGGAGGAAGCTGTATAGTAGAGGGCTACAATAGGAGGAAGCTGTATAATACAGGGGCTACAATAGAGGAAGCTGTATAATACAAGGGCTACAATAGGAGGAAGCTGTATAATACAGGGCTACAATAGGAGGAAGCTGTATAGTAGAGGGCTACAATAGGAGGAAGCTGATAATACAGGGCTACAATAGGAGGAAGCTGTATAATACAGGGCTACAATAGGAGGAAGCTGTATAGTAGGAGGGCTACAATAGGGAGGAAGCTGTATAATACAGGGCTACAATAGGCGGAGGAAGCTGTATAATACAGGGCTACAATAGGAGGAAGCTGTATATTACAGGGCTACAATAGGAGGAAGCTATAGTAGAGGTCACAATAGGGAGGAAGCTGTATAATACAGGGCTACAATAGGAGGAAGCTGTTAGTACAGGGCTACAATAGGAGGAGCTGTATAATACATGGCTACAATAGGAGGAAGCTGTATAATACAGGGCTACAATAGGAGGAAAGCTGTATAATACAGGGCTCAATAGAGAGGAAGCTGTATAGTAGAGGGCTACAATAGGAGAAAGCTGTATAATACAGGGCTACAATAGGAGGGAAGCTGTATAATAAAGGGCTACAATAGGAGGAAGCTGAATAGTAGAGGGCTACAATAGGAGGAAACTGTATAATACAGGGCTACAGATAGGAGGGCTGTATACAAGGCTCTAGGAGGAAGCTTCTGAAGAGAGGGCTACAATAGGAGGAAGTTGTATAATACAGGGCCACAATAGGAGGAAGCTGTGTAATTACAGGGCTAATAGGAGGGAAGCTGTATAATACATCACTAATAGGAGGAAGCTGTAGTAATACAGGGCTACAATAGAGGAAGCTGCTATAATAAGGGACAATAGGAGGAAGCTGTATAATACAGGGCTACAATAGGAGTGGTGGAAGCTGTATAGTAGAGGGCTACAATAAGAGGAAGCTGTATAATACAGGGCTACAATAGGGAAAGCTGTATAATAGAGGGGGCTACAATAGGAGAAAGCTGTATAAAACAGGGCTACAATAGGAGGAAGCTGTATAATACAGGGCTACAATAGGAGGAAGCTGCATAATACAGGGCTACAATAGGAGGAAGCTGTATAAACAGGGCTACAATAGGAGGAAGCTGTATAATACAAGGCTACAATAGGAGGAAGCTGTATAATACAGGGCTACAATAGGAGGAAGCTGTATAATACAGGGCTACAATAGAGGAAGCTGTATAGTAGAGGGCTACAATAGGAGAAAGCTGTATAATACAGGGCTACAATAGGAGGAAGCTGTATAATACAGGGCTACAATAGGAGGAAGCTGTATAGTAGAGGGCTACAATAGGAGGAAGCTGTATAAAACAGGGCTACAATAGGAGGAAGCTGTATAATACAGGGCTACAATAGAGGAAGCTGTATAGTAGAGGGCTACAATAGGAGAAAGCTGATAATACAGGGCTCAATAGGAGGAAGCTGTATAATGCAGGGCTACAATAGGAGGAAGCTGTATAGTAGAGGGCTACAATAGGGGGAAGCTGTATAAAACAGGGCTACAATAGAGGAAGCTATAATACAGGGCTGCAATAGGAGAAGCGGAATAGTAGAGGGCTACAATAGGAGAAGCTGTATAGTAGAGGGGCTACAATGAGGAAGCTGTATAATACAGGGCTACAATTGTCAGCTTCCCGCTTCCCCTGTTTGTCTCCTGGCCTCTAGAGGTCAGCTGTGTTTCCCTTTGCCTTAGTTCTTCCTCATGTGTCCTAATTAGCTTATCCAGGTCACCTGTGCCTTGTTTCCCCTTGTGTATTTTAGCTGTGTGTTTTTCCCCTTGTTTGTCACTTGGTTGTGCGTCCTGACTGTGTCTCCTGCTTTGTCTCACCGTGTCAGTCCTAGTAAGTTTTTTGAAGTTATCTTTAGTTTGTTTTCTCCCCCTCGTGTGGAGTTGTTTTTGTTTTGCCTCCTGTTTGGGAACATTAAATCTACTTGCCTGGAGTATTGCCTTGGGTGTTTTTATTTGGGTCCTCAACATCTCCTCTGTGGCTAAGGGTAGTACCCCCAGCTCTACACTTCTGAGACCGGAGTTCTAACCCGGATTGTGACAGAATAACCAAGTCAATCATGGACCCAGAAACACTCAGTTCCCAGGACCTGTTGGCTGGTGATCATCTCGACATGAGGCTTCTTTCCAGCGCCAGGAAGCCGTTCTCAACCGACAAGAGGAGCTGATGGCTAGACATTCTCAACTCCTGGCCGAAATGATGAGTTCCCTTCACCAGCTCTTTTGAAGCACGCCTCTTGGTCTCCCCCTTCCCCGGTCACCTCCCAGTGACGACAGGCCTTCTCGGTTGGCGGAGCCCGACTACCACCTCCCAAGCCCTTTTCTGGGGATCCAAGCTCTTGCCAGGGTTTCCTCACCCAATGCTCCCCTCACCTTCGAGCTCCAACCCTCAAGTTTTCCACAGACCGTTCCAAGATTGCCTACCTCATTACCCTTCTTTCAGACAAGGCGCTCGCCTGGGCCTCTGCGTGTGCAGTCCGAAGCCTGTTGTGACTCCAGTGCATTTGTAGAAGAGTTCAAGCGGGTGTTGATCATCCTGTCAGTGGGCGGGAGGCTTCAGCGCCTACTGTCTCTCCGTCAGGGCCTCCGAGACGCAGATTTTGCCATTGAGTTTCGAACCATAGCAGCAAGGAGCGGATGGAATGATGAAGCGCTGAGGTCTGCTTTCAGGAGAGGGTTATCTGGCCCTTCAAGATGAAGTTAGCCACCCGTGAACCAGCTGAAGATCTCGAGTCCCTCTAGCCTTGGCCATCCGCCTGGACAATCGTCTAAGAGAGCGGAGAACGGCTCGCCGTCAGGTGTCTCAGTCCCAGTTCCTCTGAGCAGCTCTGTTTCTCCTGTTTGGACTCCGTCATTCAGAGCTGCCCGGCTCCTGAACTGCCCCAGATTCCCCGGAGAGCATGCAGTTAGGCCGTTCAGGCTTTCTTCCAACGAGGCGAACGTCGCATGAGGAGCGTCGGTGCCTCTACTGCGGGGTTGCGGCCACTTCTCGCTCCACTTGCCCCGAGCCGAAACGCCTGTCCCCGCCCAGCTACAGGAGGGTTGTGATGGGGAAAATTAGAGCTCCTCCTACTAACGCGGTCCTAGCTATTCCAGCCACTCCTGTCCTGGGAGGGCCACCAGCATCGGGTCCAGGCTATGATCGATTCAGCGTGCATGGTGATTTTATGGATGTAACCTTGGCTAAGGAACTTAAGATCCCCTACCCAACTACTTCCTCAACCCCAGGCAGTTACAGCCTTAGATGGCAGACCTCTGGAACCAGGAAAAGTTACTGAGGCGACTCAGTCCTCGACTTACCATCTCTCAACACCAGCAGGAGGAGACCTTCTATCTCATTGACTCTCCCGAGTATCCGGTTATCCTGGGTCACCCTTGGCTATGCAGACATAATCCCCAGATCGACTGGCCTACTGGCACCATTCTTGGCTAGGGGTCCCACTTGCCAACTCACCTGCATGCTTCAGGGAGTTCCTCAGCCCCTAGTACCCAGTTTCAAGAGTCTGTTGACGTCTCCCGAAGTCCCCAGTGTTTACCACATCGGTTCAAGGCAGTGTTCAGCAAGGCCCGGCTACTGCCCTTACCGCCTCACCCGCACTTATGACTGTGCCATTGATCTACTCCTGGGTGCTGCCCTCTCTAGAGGTCGGATCTTTTCCTTGTCCTCCCCGAGCACGCAGCTATGGACACCTACATTAAGGAGTCCTTGGCAGCCGGCCTCATCTATGCCTCTACTTCGGCTGCGACTTCTTTTTGTTGAAAAGAAAGACGGGGGTCTGAGGCCTTGTATTGATTCATGGGGACTCAACAAGATCACGGTTCGGAATCGATACCCTCTTCCTCTCATGGCCACTGCTTTTGAGCTGCTTCAAGGGGGCTTCCATTTTACTAAGCTGGATCTCCGCAATGCTTACCATCTCGTGCTGGATCCGGCCAGGAGACGAATGGAAGACGGCGTTCAACACGCCCACGGGACACTATGAATAGCTCGGGTGATGCCGTTCGGGCTCACCAATGCCCCGCGGTATTCCAAGCCCTGATTAATGATGTTCTCCGGGATATAATCTGTTCGTCTTCTGTACCTGGACCAGTATCCTCATCTTCTCGAGGTCACTGAAGGAACATGAGGGGCATGTTAGCCGGGTTCTCGAGAGGCTCCTTGACAATCACCTCTACGTTGGCCTGAGAAGTGTGAATTTGCATGTTTCTCAGACTCAGTTTCTCGGTTTATTGTCACTCCGGGCACCTAGAGATGGATCCCAAGAAGGTCAAGGCGGTCACACACG
Organism: Coregonus clupeaformis; assembly: GCF_020615455.1. NCBI lineage: Eukaryota > Metazoa > Chordata > Actinopteri > Salmoniformes > Salmonidae > Coregonus > Coregonus clupeaformis. Next base: position 32,499 of record NW_025536762.1, read on the forward strand.
ATTGCACCACACCTCAAGCACGATCAGGAGGTTCAACGGTTCATTGGCTTTTCTAACTTAGGTATCGGAAGTTCATCAAGAATTTCAGCTCGGTGGTAGCCCCCTTGACGACGCTTACCAGGGAGGAGGGACCAAGATTCACTGGGGTCGGAGCTAGAGGGGCCTCCGAGATCTCAAGCGCCGCTTCACTTCTGCTCGATTCTGGTGACCCCTGACCCAGAGAGACCTTTCGTGGTGGAGTGTGGACGCCTCAGAGGTGTGGGGGTGTGGGGAGCCGTCCTGTCACAGAGGTGCGGATGGGGAGATTACACCCTTGTGCCTTCATGTCCTTGTCGCCGCCTGTCTGAGGCCGAGCGCAACTTACCACGTGGGGGATCTAGAGTTGCTTGCGGTAAAACTGGCCTTGGAAGAGTGGCGCCATTGGCTTGAGGGCTCAGCACCCTTTCCAGGTTCTCACAGACCACAAGAACCTGGAATATCTCCAACAGGCTAAGCGGATGAACCCTCGGCAAGTCACGATGGTCCCTTTTCTTTAATTCGATTCCAGTTCCTCCTGACTTACCGACCTGGCACCAGAACGTCGCCGGATGCTCTGTCTCGAGTCTATTCTCCCGAGGTACAAGAGAGCTTGCATCGATTATTCGAGGTCTAGGATCATCGTACCTCTTCAGTGGGAACTAGGGAAAGAGGTGCGAGAAAGCTCTTGCCCATGAGCCCGATCCAGGCGGTGGTCCTGGCCCGGTAGTCTATGCGTTCCTCTTCGGTTGGGGCCGCGTCTTGCAGTGGGGTCGAGTCGCCCTTGACATGCCATCTGGCAGTGCTCGTACACTGGAGTTCCTCCGGACGGCGAGTTTTGGTGGGCGTCCATCAAGAAGGACGTTGGGTCTATGCTGGAGGCCTGCCCTGTGGTGCAACCAGGAAAGTCGAAACACGCCAGCGACCCCAGGACTGCTCCATCCCTTACCTGTTCCTCGGCGCCGCGGTCACACCTTTCTCTGGACTTTGTTACGGACTTCCTCTATCCCAGGCAACACCGTCATCCTTGTGGGTGGTAAACCCGTTTCTCTAAAGCTGCCAAGTTTTATTCCCCTGCCCAAGCTGCCCTCGGCTAAGGAGACTGCTGAGCTCCTCTCATGAACCATGTCTTCGGATATTTGGCATTCCCCTGAGGCGTGGTCTCTGACCGAGGTCCCCAATTCTCGTCCCGCTTTTGGGGGCCTTCTACATGGCTTATTGGGGCCAACAGCCAGCCTATCGTCAGGATTCCATCCAGAGTCTAACCAAATGGAACGGATTAATCAGGATCTGGAGACCACCCTCGGTGTATGGCGGCCCAGTAATCCCACGTCTTGGGCCACCTATTCATTTGGGCTGAATATGCCCCCACAACAGCCCCTCCAGTCCTCAGCCACCGGATTGTCCCCCTTCGAATGCCAGGTTCGGTTACAACCCTCCATTATTTCCAGAGGAAAAGGCGCAAGTTGGTGTTCCTCGGCCCAGCGCTTTGTCCAACGCTGTAGGCGGACCTGGAAGAAGGCGCATGTACCCTCCTTCGGACCTCCCAGAGATACCGAAGTCGAAGCATCGCCACCGGACGGTTCCTAGTTTCCGAGCGCTGGTCTGGAGTTTGGTTGGCCACTAAGAACTTGCCCCTCGGGTCGAATCCAAGAAGCTTTCCCAGAGTACTCTGCCCTTTCCGCATTGCTAGAGCTAACCCTGTTTGTGTCGTTTGTTCTGCCTCGCCCCCTTGGGAGTTAACCCCACTTTTCATGTTTCCTCCTTAAACCTGTCTTGTCTTCCTTTTGCCCCCACACAGACCCCCGCCACCTCCCAGGATCATAGACGGCCCAGCCAGCCTGCCCAGTCCGCCCGGATACTGGACTCCGGGAGGGTCCAGAACTCTCTGCGTATCTGGTGGACTGGGAGGGCTACGGGCAGAGGAGCGCTCCTGGGTTCCAGCCAGGACATCCTGGACCCAGGGTTGATCCGAGATTTTGCACCTGGGGCCAGGGTGTTCTGGAAGAACGCCAGAGTCGCTTCCTAGAGGAGGGGTCCTGTCAGCTTCCTGCTTCCCCTGTTTGTCTCCTGGCCTCTAGAGGTCAGCTGTGTTCCCCTTTGCCTTAGTTCTTCCCTCATGTGTCCTAATTAGCTTATCCAGGTCACCTGTGCCTTATTTCCCCTTGTGTATTTTAGCTGTGTGTTTTCCCCTTGTTTGTCACTTATGTTCCTACGCATCCTGACTGTGTGTCTCCTGCTTTTGTCTCACCGTATCAGTCCTAGTAAGTTTTTTGAAGTTATCTTCTTAGTTTGTTTTTTCTCCTCGTAGGAGTTGTTTTTGTTTACCTCCTGTTTGGGAACATTAAATCTACTTGCCTGAGTATTGCCTTGGGTGTTTATTTGGGTCCTACAACATCTCCCTCTGTGGCTAAGGGTAGTACCCCCAGCTCTACACTTCCTGAGACCGGAGTTCTAACCCGGATTGTTTAATCAATAGGAGGAAGCTTTATAGTAGAGGGCTACAGTAGGGAGGAAGCTGTATAATACAGGGGCTACAATAGGAGAAAGCTGTATAAAACAGGGGCTCAATAGGAGGGAAGCTGTATAGTAGAGAGGGCTACAATAGGAGGAAGCTGTATAGTAGAGGGCTGCTACAATAGGAGGGAAGCTGTTATAAAACAGGGCTACAATAGGAGGAAGCTGTATAATACAGGGCTACAAGAGAAGCTGTATAATACAGGGCTGCAATGAGGGAGGGTGCCAGTGATTACAGGGCTACAATAGGAGGAAGCTGTATAATACAGGGCTCAATAGGAGGGAAGCATAATACAGGGCTTGCAATAGAGTGGGAAGCTGTATAATACAGGTGGGCTACAATAGGAGGAAGCTGTATAATACAGGGCTACATAGGAGGAAGCTGTATAATACAGGGCTACAATAGGGAGGAAGCTGTATAATACAGGGTACAATAGGAGGAAGCTGTAGTAATACAGGGCTGAATAGAGGGTAGCTGTATAGTAGAGGGCTACAATAGGAGGAAGCTGTAAGAATACAGGGCTACAATAGGAGGAAGCTGTATAATACAGGGCTACAATAGGGAGGAAGCTGTATAAGGTACAGGGCTACAATAGGGAAGCTGTATAGTGAGGGCTGCAATAGGAGGGAAGCTGTATAATACAGGGCTACAATAGGAGGAAGCTGTGATAATACAGGGCTACAATAGGAGAGGAAGCTGTATAATACGAGGCTACAATAGAGGAAGCTGTATAGTAGAGGGCTACAATAGGAGGGAAGCTGTATAATACAGGGCTGCAATAGAGAGGGAAGCTGTATAATACAGGGCTACAATAGAGGAAGCTGTATAGTAGAGGGCTACAATAGGAGGAAGCTGCTATAATACAGGGCTGTACAATAGCATGGGGCTGTAAGTAATAACAGGAGCGTTGCTTGCATGAGGGCTGGATCTGCTGAAATCTGTACACGCTGGGAGCTTCATACTGTAAATCCCATTAGAGAGGCAGGGCTGGGGGTGCAGCACACAGCACTCTACCTCAGATAGAGAGAATGAACAGAGAGGGGGAGAGAGAGAAAGTGCTGTGTAAGTTCTGGTGGAAGAGCGTTCAATAAGGGTGCAGTCCTTCCCCAGCATTGACAGAGAGGCTGAAGCGTGGTCTCACCACAGGAAGAGGGGAGACGAGAGACAGAGGGAGGGAGACAGGGGGGGGAGACGGGGAGAGGAGGAGACCGAGAGAGACAGAGGAGGAGAGGAGGGAGACAGGGGGGAGGGAGACGGGAGAGAGGAGGGAACGGGAGACAGAGGAGGAGAGGGAGGGGGAGACAGGGAGAGGGAGGGAGACGAGAGAAGACAGAGGAGGGAGAGGGAGGGAGACAGGGAGAGGAGGGAGACGCAGAGAGACAGAGGAGGGGAGGGAGGGAGACAGGGGAGAGGGAGGGGAGACGGGGAGAGAGAGGAGGAGAGGGAGGGAGACAAGAGGGAGGGGAGACGGAGAGGAGGAGAGAGGGAGGGAGAGCAGGGAGAGGGAGGGAGAGAGAGAGAGGAGGGAGAGGGAGGGGAGACAGGGGAGAGGGAGGGGGAGACGGAGAGAGAGGAGGAGAGGAGGAGACAGGGAGAGGAGGGAGACGGGGAGAGAGAGGAGGGAGAGGAGGGGAGACAGGGAGAGGGGGAGACGGGGAGAGAGAGGAGGGAGAGGGAGGGGAGACAGGGGAGAGGGAGATGGGAGAGACAGAGGAGGGAGAGGGGAGGGGAGACAGGGGAAGAGGGAGGGGAGAGAGAGGAGGGAGAGGAGGGGACAGGGAGGGAGAGAGGGAGGGAGACAGGGAGAGGGAGAGGGAGGGAGACGGGAGAGAGAGGAGGGAGAGGGAGGGAGACAGGGAGAGGAGGGGAGACGGGAGAGAGAGGAGGGAGAGGGAGGGGAGACAGGGGGAGAGGGAGATGGGAGAGACAGAGGGAGGGGAGACAGGGAGAGGGGGGAGACGGGAGAGAGAGAGGGAGAGGGGAGGGGAGACAGGGAGAGGGAGGGGGAGACGGAGAGAGAGGAGGGAGAAGGAGGGGGAGACGGGAGAGACAGAGGGAGGGGACGGAGAGAGAGGAGGGAGGGAGACAGGGAGAGGGAGGGAGAGCAGGGAGAGAGGGAGGATGGGTGCCATTTGGGACTCAGACTGTACAGACTGAGGCACATATGAAGTCCAGGTGTGACGTCTCCTTGACACCACGGCTGGCTGGCCATGCCAAAGTCAGGAACACAGTACAGTCACGGTGATAGAAGGTCTGAGTGCAATATGTTAAAAGGTGTCACCCGGGTGGAGGAAACAGGAGAGGAGCAGCCCTGCAGAATATGACAGGCCGTCCATTTAACAGGGCTGGACTACTTTTTCATCACATGCTTAAGCCCTCTGACCCTGAGCCCTGACCCCGACCTCTCTCGACCCTGACCCTAACCCCGACCTCTCCTGACCCTGACCCCAACCCAGATCCTCTGCCTGACCCCTGACCCCCGACTCTCTGACCCTGACCTGACCCCCGACCTCGCTGACTGGGACCCCGCCCCCGACCTCTCAGACCCCGACCCCGACCTCCGCCTCCCCCGACGACCTCACTTCACCCCGACCCTGCCCACCTCTCTGACCCTGACCCCTAACTCCCGACCTCTCTGACCCTGACCCCTGGACCCCCGACCTCTCACCCTGACCCCTAACCCCCCGACCTCTCGACCTGACCCCTGACCCCGACCTCTCGACCCTGACCCCTGACCCCCGACCTCTCCTGACCCTGACCCCTAACCCCCGACCTCTCTGACCCTGACCCTGACCCCCGACCTCTCTGGACCCTGACCCCTAACCCCCGACCTCTCTGACAGTGCACTTCTCACATCCAGCTGTGTTTATGTTCTGATCTCTACATTTACGAATTCACAGCTACCTTTTGCATTTTCAGTATTTTTTTTTCTCCCTGACATTGGGTTTGATAGGGGTTTATCTGGCGTTGGGTTTGACAGGGTTTTATCTGGCGTTGGGTTTGACAGGGTTTATCTGACGTTGGGTTTGACAGGTTTATCTGGCGTAGGTACACAGGGTTTATCTGGCGTTGGGTTTGACAGGGTTTATCTGGCGTTAAGGTTTGACAGGGTTTATCTGGCGTTAGTTTGACAGGTTTATCATTATTTTCTGACCATTTTGCACCCTAAGGAGGCAGGACTGCAACAGGTCCAGTAAACTCATGCACACTGATGATCAAAAATGCTCTCTCTCAGCAAATCCCTCTCTCTCTCTTTCTGTGTTCAGCCTGAAAACATCATGCTGTTGGACAAGAACGCTGCCCTTGCCAAGGATCAAACTAATCGATTTCGGACTCGCGCTCACAAAATCGAGGCGGGGCAGAGTTTAAAAACATTTTTGGGACTCTGGAATTTGTGGGTAAGATTTCAGTCTTGGAGATAACTCACATAAACATGCCATAACTAGACTACTATACATGAATATGAATAACTACATTATCAATGTGACAAATCACAGGTATTAATAGGAAATAATGATAATCTAATGAATTCTGTCTGTTATTGACACATTAAAGATAATATTAGGAAATACACTGTTTTTATGTAATTACTTTTCTGTCATTCATTCAGTCTTCTAGTGACAAATTAAAGATAATATTAAAGAAATACACTATTTTGATCCAATGACTTTTCTATCATTGATGCATTAGTGCAGTCTTCTGCTGATTGGTCACCTGTCTGTTTCAGCCCCAGAGATAGTGAACTACGAACCACTGGGACTGGAGGCAGATATGTGGAGTATAGGAGTTATCACTTATATCCTGTGAGTTTAAATTCAACCCAACATTAAGCATGTTTTAACATCATGGTACACAACAGACATCAAATAAACATACATGTAACAGGGTTACGAGATGAATAAGTACATGTAATTATACAACGGGTGGGTCTAATCCTGAAGGCTGATTGGTTAAAAACCGCATTCCAGACGGCAAGTCTATTCCACGTAAGTTACCACCGGCTAAATCTATATCACGTTAAAATGCCTATTTTACTCTGTTCCATCTGACTGCCCAATCCACTGTCTCATCAGCCCAGCCTGGCTGTATATAAACTTGATTACGCTAGAAAGCATCTAGACATTATGTCACATTTTCTTTTAGACTAGCATTTAGTTTTCAACAGCGGAGATTTATTTGAACCTTGCTGTCTGTCTCTCCGACATTTGCAACATTGTTTCACTAGGGAAATTCGATCTCCAAAGCTGTCCCATAGTAATGAACGCTGTCAGGAGTCGGGAGTCGGGACGAGACAGACAGGCAGGGAACGTGTCAGGAGTCGAGTCGCGCCTCATTGGCTCATTGTTCTCGATAGTATCCAAATAGTGCGTCTCTAGCAACCCAGATTTGTGTCGGGACTATATTTTGTGAAGGGGTCGAAAATAGTATGAATAAATTAATCTTAAAACATTTCTAATGAAAATATGTCAATCGTTATTTGAAATACATTGGTAAATCGTTGTCTAAAGTGATAATGCCCTGAAGTCGGTGTTTGGAGGAATATTGAGTAACGGGTGTTGTTAGACTTCGTCTCGGGCCTAACAACACCGCCGTGTCAACACATATCAAACACCCACAGGCTTGAGGGATATCCACTTAAAAAGGGAGGGGAGGGAGAGAGATAAAAGGTTAGCAACAATGTTCCTAACGCTCCCTCCTCCTGTTCTGGCTTGAGTTGTTGTGCTCAGGCTGAGTGGGAGCTGTCTCCCTTCCTGGGAGACTCAACAGGATAGCGCTGGCCAACATCTCAGCCATGAACCTACGAGTTTGACCAGGAGTTCTTTCTGCAGAACCAGTGAGCTGGCCAAAAGCTTCAACGACAGCTAATGGAGAGAGACAAGATGAGTTGGAGGGGTCCGAGGTCAGAGAGTGAGGTGGAGAGGGACAACCGGTTGGGGGTCAGGAGTGAGTTTGACGAGGAGTTCTTCTGCAGAACCGGCAAGCTGGCTAATAACTTCATATGACAACTACTGGAGAGAGACAAGAGGTGAAGGGGTCAGGAGTGAGGTGGAGAGGGTGAGGAGGAGTCAGAGGAGAGGGGTCAGGGGTGAGGTGGAGAGGAGAGAAAGGGAGAGGGAGGAGTCAGAGGAGAGGGTCAGGAGGTGAGTGGAGGGAGAGAGGAGTCAGAGGAGAGGGGTCAGGGGTGAGGTGGAGAGGAGAGGAGGAGTCAGAGGAGAGGGGTCAGGGGTGAGGTGGAGAGGAGAGGAGGAGTCAGGTGAGGGGGAGAGGAGAGGAGGAGTCAGAGGTGAAGGGGTCAGGGGTGAGGTGGAGAGGAGAGGAGGAGTCTGAGGTGGAAGGTCAGGGGTGAGGGAGAGTGAGGGAGGAGTCAGGTGAGGGGGAGAGGAGAGGAGGAATTGTAGGAGGAAGGGTTCAGGGGTGAGGTGGAGAGAGGAGAGGAGGAGTCAGGTGGAGGGAGAGAGAGGAGGAGTCAGGAGGTGAAGGGTCAGGGGTGAGGTGGGAGAGGAGAGGAGAGTCAGAGGTGAGGGGTCAGAGGTGAGGTGGAGAGAGAGGAGGGAGGAGTCAGGAGGTGAAGGGGTCAGGGGTGAGGTGGGAGGAGGAGAGGAGGAGTCAGGAGGAGAGGGGTCAGGGTGAGGTGGAGAGGAGAGAGGAGTCAGAGGAGAGGGGTCAGGAGAGGAGGTAAGAGGAGAGGAGGAGTCAGAGAGAAAGTCAGGTGAGGTAGAGAGGAGAGGAGGAGTCGAGGAGAGGGTCAGGGGTGAGGTGGAGAGAGAGAGGAGGAGTCGAGGAGGGGTCAGGTGAGGTGAGGAGAGGGGGGAGTCAGAGGAGAGGGGTCTGGGGTGAGGGGAGAGAGGAGTGAGGAGTCAGAGGTGAGGTCAGGGGTGAGGGTGGAGAGGAGAGAGAGAGGAGTCAGAGGTGAGGGGTCAGGGGGTGAGGTGGAGAGGAGAGGAGAGTCAGGAGGTGAGGGGTCAGGGGTGAGGGGAGAAGAGAGGAGGAGTCAGGTGAGGGGTCAGGGGTGAGGTGGAGAGGAGAGGAGGAGAGGAGTCAGAGGTGAGGGGTCAGAGGTGAGGTGAAGAGGAGAGGAGAGTCAGGAGGAGAATCAGGGTTGAGAGGGTGAGGAGGAGAGAGTCAGAGGAGGGGTCAGGAGGTGGTGAGGTGGAGAGGAGAGGAGAGGAGGAGTCAGGAGGTGAGGGGTCAGGGTGAGGGTAGAGAGGGTGAGGAGGGAGAGGAGTCAGAGGTGAGTGGTCAGGGGTGAGGTGCAGAGGGTGAGGTTTTAGAACCTCGTTGCCTGTGTGTGCCAAAAGACTAGTTAGACCCTGAGCTAAAAGCCTAGACAATATCTATGGAAGCAACACTAGTCTTCCTGGCTCAGGAAGGCAAATTCCTGTATTGTGTTTCCACAGCGACATCGTAGAACAGCTGTATAGAAAAGTGATGTAACATATTAACACACTTAGACCATGAGGTTTCTTTCTACGTTACTCTGCATGACTCCACACAGTACACACACTTGATGACAGAACTAGTGATCCATGTACAAGGTCAAAACAGACTTAACTGTTTTGACCCAAAACAGCTACCTCCCCCCTTGGCGAGTACATACAACATGTTTGTCTTACAGGAAGAGATTAACTATTCAAGATGCTCTCAACCACACCTGGATCAAGGTATATAATAGGTCACATGAAACAGCCACATGATAGGACGGATGTTAAGATGCATGTTTTCTTTTTGTGACATAACTGCCTCAAAGGCCTCATCATGCATTTTATATGTTTGCATAACAGCTTCATAATTATACTGTGACATTTACTGTTCCAAAAGGCGAAGAAAGGTATTTGTTTCTTTGTTTGTATCGGTTTTTACATACCTGGTTTATGACCATGTAATGTAATGCATGTTAAGCTGTTATGGACTGCACCCCCCACTGACAATGTATAGATATGATGACCTTGCTAGTCAGATAGAGGAAGCTCTAGACTGTTAAAGGTTTGAATCAGACGGTGATTCAATCAGATGAGTTTTTCTGATAAGGTCATGCATCTTGGAACGTTTGTGAACTCTAACTTAAATGTGCAACCAGTTGACAAAAAACATGGTAGAAAGATGAATCGACCATCTCACCTGGAGTGTTGCCTGTGGTTTTGGTAATGAATAACCCGACCATGTCACCTGGAGTGTTGCCTGTGGTTTGGTAATGAACAACCGACCATGTCACCTGGAGGTTGCCTGTAGTTTGGTAATGAATAACTGACCATGTCACCCGGAGTGTTGCCCAGCATTGGTAATGAATAACTGACCATGTCACCCGGAGTGTTGCCGGTGGTTTGGTAATGAATAACTGACCATGTCACCTGGAGTTGCGCTGTGGTTTGTAATGGATGCATCTGACCACTGGCTTATATTCCAATGCTGGATAGAACATCATCAATGCATGGCATGCCAGTGCCAAGTGACTTCAAGCTCAATGTAACCCTCCATCTTTCTTCCTCATCTTGTGTCTCAAGTCTAATGAGTACAAGGAGACCCCCAGCACCAAGACCCCGGACCAGTCAAAAAAAGACTCCCCAGCACCCAAGACCCCGGACCAGACCACCCAAAAAGCTGCGAGCCCGTCAGCCTGAAGACCAAACGTCTCAAGGAGTACACCATGAGAAGTCCCACTCCTCCAGCCTTCAACAACACCTCCATGCCAACCCGAACGCTGCCCAGGTAGTGGAGGACATCAGCCAGAGATGGGAGGGCTCCTTCTCTGGGCTAGCCTCGGCCTGACTCCCTGCAGGAGGACACGACAGCCCTGGTCTCCATCTACAACCACAAGGAGTCCTGGTACAAGGAGTGAGAGCGAGGTCCGCCACCAGCTGTCTCAGATCCGCTATGAGTTCGGGGAGGTGGAGGTGTGATGAAGAGGAGCCTGCAGGATGAGATGAAGGTGGTGGATGTTAGCATCAGCAATGTTAGCGCCTCTGCTATCAGGGAGAGGCAGTGAAGAGCCACGACGCCCTAAAACAGGAGCTGGAGGACGAGCTTGGCGTGGGTGCAGGACGGTGGGGTCGTTTGGGGTCGCATGGACGGGGGTCGGTGGGGTCGGAGGAGGGGGTGGAGAGAGGAGGAGGAGGGGGCACCCAAGCAACTTCTCACTGTAGTTTAATAATGATGTGAATGAGGCGCTGAAGGAAATGCCCAGAACAGAAGCGTGGAGGAGATCTGCTGTCTCGGATTAGCCTGAACTTCACTGAGTCTGGATTGAAGAGAGAGTATGGTATAGTATCGTAGAGTATAGTATAGTAGAGTAGAAGTATAGTATAGTATAGTATAGTATATGTATAGTATAGTATAGTATAGTATATAGTATAGTATAGTATAGTATAGTATAGTATAGTATAGTAGAGTATAGATAGTATAGTATAATATAGTATAGTATAGTATAGTATAATATTGTATAGTATTGTATAGTATAGTATAGTATAGTATCAACCTGGACCTGACTGAGTCTGAATAGTATAGTATAGTATAGTATAGTATAGTATAGTATAGTATAGTATAGTATAGTATAGTATAGTATAGTATAGTATAGTATAGTGTATCAACCTGGATCTGGTTTGAGTCTGGATAGTATAGTATGAAGATAGTATAGTATAGTATGTGATAGTATAGTAATACTATGTGTCTGGATAGTACAGTGACAGTATAGTGCAGTGCATAGTACCAGTATAAGTATCGTATAGTATAGTATATGTATATAGTATAGTATAGTATAAGTATTGTATAGTATAGTATAGTATAGTATTAGTCTGGACAGTAGAGATATCACTTGAAAGTTACAGGAGCCCAGAGACAATGACAGACACAGGAAGGAGAAGACACCGGGAGTCATCTCTTTTGAATATTCTTACTTTAGTTAGTTTTTTTTGTTAAACATTAGTATTATTTTTGTGATCAGCTAATGAAATGTCAAAGTATTTATAATGGCTTCTCTTTGTGTTTACTAAGAATGCTATAAGAGGCTTGATAGGTTTTGAGGTTTTATTTTAAAGTCTGCAACTTTAGAAGTAGCTTGGTTTTTCTTCCATAGCTCAATGCCAAGTGTTGATAATGTTGATGCAGGTTTTGGTAGAGGAATGATAATGAGACGAGACAGATTAATGACATCAGGCCTACCTTCTGAGATCAGGTTGAAGTTAGTCGAATAGTGTTATTTTGCCAGGGTGTTTCACATGCGGGTACCTACCTGATCTAAAACCCACTGAACTCTGATAAAGACCTTACTGATTGGAAATGATGATGGTGTGTGTGTGTGTGTGTGTGGGGGTGTGTGTGTAATGTATAGCCAAACACAGTGATACAGAGCCAAGAGAGCAGAACCAATCCAAAAGCCTTTAGTCCTAGTATGGTCCTGTTAACCGATTACTATTATAGTCTATGTCTCCACTAACTCATTAATATTACACAGTTATGTCTAATTAAACCATTAATATTACAGTTCACCAATTAACCATTGAATACATATGTTAACTAAACTCCATTAATATTACAGTCTATGTCAACGAAATACATTAATATTACACAGTTATGTCTAATTAAATCCACACATTACAGTTATGTCTAATTAACCCATTAATATTACACAGTCTATGTCTAACGTTTTATTAATATTACAGTTCATGTCCAATTAACCACACATTACAGCCTTATGCGTTCAAATTAACTGGCCAATATTACAGTCTATGTCACTCATCCAATATTACAGTCTATGCTCCAATTAACCCATTAATATATTACACAGCTCAGTTAATTTAACTCATTAATATTACACAGTTATGTTAGTTCAACCTAAAAACACAACAGTCTATGCTCCACACAAACAGTCTGTGCTCTTAATTAAACCATTAATATTAAAACAGTCTATGTCTAACTAACTCCATTAATATTACAGTCTATGTCTAATTAACCATAATATTACATAGTTATGTTAACTTAACTACTATATTAAGTGCATAGCATATGTTAATTAACCCATTAATATTACAATAATTCATGTCTAATTAACCCATTAATATTACACAGTTATGTTAACTAAACCCATTAATATTAAACAGTTATGTTAATTAACCCATTAATATTAAAACAGTCTAAGTGTTAATTAACCCATTAATATTGCTACAGCCTGAGGCACCTATAACTAACCCATTAATATTACAACAGTCTATGTCTAACTAACCCATTAATATTAAACAGTTATGTCTAACTAACCCATTAATATTAAACAGTTATGTCTAATTAACCCATTAATATTAAAAATGAACTATGTTCACTTAACCTAATAATATTACAGTCTATGTCTAATTAACCCATTAATATTACACAGTCTATAAGTTCATTAACCTATGTAATGCTGGGTTGATGTCACTTGATTTAAAGCCAGCCATGGACTTGTGTGTAAACTTGTTAGTGATGGGAATGAACTGGTGTGGGTTGCTCTCGCGCAAACACAAACAGGCCTCAACAGACAGAAAGTATTAAATATATTGCCATTCATATCGATAATTACAGTAACAATATTATGAATATGTCATTGTGTTTAGCCACCAAACAACTCTGGAGAATATAGATGATGGCCTTCTAAATAGCATTATATTAACATCTATACTGAGTTATTACAGAGAAACAGAGGTAGGTTTAGTCACTGCCCAGAAATAGACAATACACTCAGAATACTGGTTGTGGTTTTTCTAGAGGAGCTGTGACAGCAAATCACTTATGGGGAAGAGACCAGAAGAGAGCAAACACTTCCCTGAAGACAACAACCAAACCAAGCACCACTATTCCTCCATTCCAACCCTGAAGTTAACAACCAAGAACCATTCCACTAAGCAATCATTCCACCAATCACCATTCCACCAATCACCATTCCACCAGCACCATTCCACCAAGCACCATTCCCCCACTTTAACACCATTCCACCAAGCACCATTCACCAAGCACCATTCCACCAAGCACCATTCCACCAAGCACTAACACCATTCCACCACACAAGCCCCTACTTCAAGCACCATTCCACTCAAGTAATTCATTCCACCAAGCAAATATTCACAAGCACCATCTCCACCAAAGCACTATTCCACTAACACATTCCACCAATTACCATTCCACGAAGCACCATTCCACCAAGCACCATTCACCTCAATCACCATTCCACCAAGCACCATTACCAAGCACCATTCCACCAAGCACCATTCCACCAAGCACCATCTCCACCAAGCACCATTCCACCAAGCACCATTCCACCAAGCCACCATTCCACCAAGCACCATTCCACCAAGCACCATTCCACCAATCACCATTCCACCAAGCACCATTCCACCAAGCACCATTCCACCAAGCACCATTCCACCAAGCACCATTCCACCAATACCATTCCACCAAGCACCATTCCACACTAATCACCATTCCACCAAGCACCATTCCACCAATCACTCATTCCACTAACACATTCCACCAAGCACCATTCACCAAGCAACCATTCCACCAAGTACCATTCCACCAAGCACCATTCCACCAAGCACCATTCCACCAATCACCATTCTACAGCATCATTCCACTAAGCACCATTCCACTCCAATCACCATTCCACAAGCACCATTCCACCAAGCACCATTCCACCAAGCACCATTCCACCAATCACCATTCCACTAACACCATCTCCACCAAGCACCATTCCACCAAGCACCATATCCACCAAGCACCATTCCACTCAAGCACCATTCCACCAAGCACCATTCCACCAATCACCATTCCACCAATCACTATTCCACTCAAGCACCATTCCACCAAGCACCATTCCACCAAGCACCATTCCACTCAAGCACCAGCCCAACCAACACATCTGCCAATACATTCCACCAAGCACCATTCCACCAAGCACCATTCCACCAAGCACCATTCTTACCAAGCACCATTCCACCAATCACCATTCCACTAAATCACCATTCCACTAAGCACCATTCCACTCAAGCACCATTCCACTCAAACACCATTCCACTCAAGCACCATTCCACTAAGCACCATTCCACCAAGCAACCATTCTCACCAATACATTCCATTCTGTTTTTTTAACGTTAACCCTTCTCTTTCTGTATTTAGAATGTTGAGATTCACTCAATTTCATCAATCTTCACTCCTCTCCGTTCACTCCTTAAACTAAGGTTGATAATCTGAATTAAAAGTATTCAACGCCGTTTGCTATTAACATGTTTCTGCGCACCGTTTACCAAAGACACTCCTAAAATAAATATTGAGTACATTATTACTTTGAACACAAACCAAACTTCTTTCTGTATGGGCTGTAGTTCTAAGCCTAAATAAAATCAGCTGAGCAGTAGTTTGTAAAGACTGGTGAATGGTCTGCTGGATGCTGAATGACTGACTGTTGATGCAGTTTAAGCTGGGATGCTGAATGACTGACTGCTGGGATGCAGCTGGTTTCTCCAACGGATGTGCTGAATGACTGACTGCTTATAATTCAAACAGGACGGCTAGAATGACTACAGATGCCGTGAGTTAAGGTTACCTCAGCAAAAATTATTTAGGTTCGAGGCACACGAAAACAACATAAGGAGGCTCATTAGTTACAGAGTAAGTATGTAATATAGATTGTTTATTTTTATGAAAGAGATGCAAAATAAGTTGTCATTGCAACTTTGTGGAGGTTGAGATCTGGTCATGTTCCGAATAGGACATCGAAATACACGACTACTCCTTGAACGCCAACTTCGAAGAATCCCCTTTGACATAAACGGTTGTTGATGGGAAAGTATTAAGCATAACCGACATACAGTACAGACATACATTTACATTACATTTACGTTATTTAGCAGACGCCTTTACCCAGATATCACAAATATAGGGCATTCACCTTATAGCCAGTGGATAAACTACACTCCTTGACAAAGTTTTAATTTGTTACTTTTATGGTGGTACAGAGTGTGAAGGGGGGGTAGAAGGATTACTTATCATCCCAGCAGTACACTCAAAAGAGGGGTTTAAACAACCTGAAGGGTGAGTGACTCCGCTGTCCTGGCGTCGTGAGGAGCGTTCCCGGCCATTGGGGTGCCAGAGCAGCGAACAGTTTTGACTGGGCTGAGCGGAAACTATGCTTCCGCAGAGGTAGGGAGCCAGCAGGCCAGAGGTGGGATGAACGCAGTGCCCTCGGGTTGGGTGGGTAGGGACCCGAATCAGGCTGAAGGTATGAGGTGCTGCTCTCACAGCCCGTAGGCAAGCACCATGGTCTTGTAGCAGATGTGCGAGCTTCAACCAAATGGCATGGAAAAGAGATGGGGCATGGAGAGAATTTTTTGTGGAAGGTTGAACACCAGACGGGCTATGATGAGTTGTAGGGTTTAATGGCACAGGCAGGGAGCCCAGCCACTTAGCGTATTGCAGTAATCAGATCGGTGATGATAAGTGCCTGGATTAGGACCTGTGCCGCTCTGTGTAAGGCAGTGGCCGATTCTCCGAATGTTGTAGAGCATGAACCTACAGGATCGGGTCACCGCTTGATGTTAGCGGAGAACGACAGTGGTGTTGTCCAGGGTTACGCCTGCGCCCCACCAGACACAACGGAGTTGTCAACCACGTAGCATGGGGAACGGGCAAGTCCTTCCTGGGAGGAAGAGCAGCCTGTCTCCTTGCCGAGAAACAGTTGAGGTGGTGATCCGTCATCTATACTGATATGTGTCACAGACATGCAGAGATGCGATTTTTCACCTGGTTATCAGAAGGGAAAGGAGAAGATTAGTTGTGTGTGTAGCGTAGCAATGATAGGAGAGGCCATGTGAGGATATGACAGAGCCAAGTGACCGGTGTGGTTAGCGAAATGAGAGGGTACAGAACTCTGAGCTGCCACAAATGACAGAGGAGGACGTGGTGCGGAGACAGCTTCTCGCCACGCCACTTGGCAGGAGCCACCGGTGGTAGGACGCAACCAGAGGGAGTCACAGCCGGGAGATGCCCAGCCTGCTGGAGAGGGTGGAGAGGATGGATCTGATGGTCTGTGATCAAAGGCAGCAGACCGGTCTGAAGGACAAGAGCAGAGGAGAGAGAGTTAGCTTTAGCAGTGGGCGGGGAGAGCCTCTGTGGACACAGAGAAGAGCAGTCTTAATTGAATGACTAAATCTGAAGCTGACTGTCGGATCAAGAAGGTTATTCTGAGAGAGATAGCAAAGAGTTGGCTAAAGACGGTACGCTCAATAGTTTTGGAGAGAAAAGAAAGAAGGGATACTGGGTCGGTGGGGTTGCTGGAGCATCAGAGGGACTGAGTGCTGGTTTTTGAGAAGGGTGCAACTCTCGCTTGAAGACGGAAGGACATAGCAGCGGTCAAGGATGAGTTGATGAGCTGGTGTGAGGCGGGAGAAGGTCACCG
>NW_025536763.1:0-50097 GCF_020615455.1 Coregonus clupeaformis
CCAACCAACTATATTACTCAGATGACCAGATATTGTTGTCTTACACTTCATTGTAAAAATATTGTGTTAGAAATACATTTATTGGTCAAACGACATTCTTTAATGCGATGCATTCTCTTATCACATGCAGTTGTTTTAATGCATACTTTTAAATTACATGAGCTAAACATTATATAATATATATATATTACTGTTCTGAAAAACATTAATAGAATCCCACTATTATAGTTTCACAGAGTGTACTATGTATGCCCGATAAAGTCGCCAATGGTGGTAGCAATAGCAATCCAGAATATATATACTACTAATCACTAATTGTTGCCTGTGTTGTGAGTTTTTCAGATTAGCAAAATAAATGAAAGGTAAACAGAATGTAGCTCGCATACACCAACATGCACAACCAGCGTGAAAGGGGAAATGAGCCGAAAATGACACAGTTGCCTTCACCGTAAGTCGCTTCGATAAATAAAATTAGAAACAACGCTTTGTAGTGTTGTTAATGTACGTTTCACTAGTGGGGAGAACACATCGTTACTCTTGCAGGTTTTCATTACAAAGCATGTAGAGTTCGTACTCTTTATCATGTACATGTGAGACACGGAATTCAAAACAAAAACTAGAAAATCACTGCATGATTTTTGTAATGAATTATTTTATTGCATGACATAAGTATTGACATATCAGAAAAGGCTTGGTAAAGAAACAGTATCACAGAGATCACACGCTTTTTGGGAATGACACCAGGTCATTTGACGTGTTAGGACATTTGCCGTCTCCCTCATTACATCTTCCACAGGCTGCCACAGACTTTCAGCTTCCTCCAAAGATTTGTTGCCTGTGTCTGAGACACAGGCCACCGACCTGAGACGCTTCACGGAGGCACTTCAGTTGCCCCGCTTGTGGTCGCTATTGAATATTTGTGCCACTTAATTATTTCACGATTTTACCGAGGAAGGTTGCTATCAAGATCTGGGCGACATGTCTCATATCCCCTGCAGTGTTACAGAAAAGATCTCGCCACTCAGCCACGGAAACGATTGTACTTAAATATTTCATCTCCTTTCTTTCCTTCAAAGACAGCGGAGTTTGTGTAAAAAGCTCTATTTATGTTATCAGACCACATTTATCTTCTCTCATTTCTCCTCTGATTACCCAGATGAAACATTGGCAACCAGACTGATTAGGTGGAGGGATTTTTTGCAGCGAGGATTTGATCTACATGGCGCAGTGCAGCGATTAATGCTTTACCAGCTTCTTCAGGTCACGACTGTGTCTGCCAAGGATCCACCTTCCCTCACATCATTGATGCCTCACTCCAGGTGAGAGCAGACAGAGTCTGAGACAGGGTGATTGTTCAATGAACTTCTTCCACTTCTGTCACTGCGCCAACATTGCTGCCTTCACAGCCCATTGTTCGTGAGTTTCATCCAGCTGTGCAGGTTCATACTGATCGCCTACACATTTGTTCCGGGTTATTGTGAGAGGTTGAGTCTGTTTGAGTGCAGGACAGGTTATTCATGTAACGAGTTCAGCGCAGTTAATACAGTAATGAGGAGAACAGGAGGGCATTCAGCGTTTGTGAGTTCAGAGAGTGGGAATTCTTTCAGGCTAGCAGGGTGATCGTTTCTGCGCCACACAAAATGCACCAATTACTTAAAAATCATACAATGTGGTGGAAGTGTACCTATGATAAATAAATTACAGACCTCTACATGCTTGTAAGTAGGAAAACCTGCAAAATCGGCAGTGACAGCGGGGGAAAGTAATAGCATCACTGTGCAAGTTTCACTTAAAAGATGAGAGAGGCCTGTACCTCATCATAGGTACATCGCCGATCTATGACAGACAATGAAAATCCAGAAAATCACATTGTGATTTCATGAATTTATTTGCACTATGGCGGAAAATAAGAGTTTGGTCACTCCACAACAGCACACTCTGGCTATTACAGACCTGTAACTTCTTCTTTAAGAAAGCCCACTGCCACCTGTAGCCACGGCCTGCTGAATCTATCAGTATAAAATATCAACCACAACCTCAACACACTCAAACCCACCATGGCCAAGAACAAAGAGCTGAAACAACAGAACAAGACTTACTGAATTGAAGAACACCGTGAGCAATTATACGGGAAGAAGTCACCGATAATCCCATCTTTGGTGCCACGCAGATCTTCACTCGCGGGGTCAAAACTGAACCACACGGGGGACGAAGCACGATTCCGCAGAGAGCTGGGACCAGCAACAAAAGCTCACTATCGCACACGCGATTGACAAATCCCGCAGTGCCAGATGCACCCTCTGCTTAGCCAGCATGTTCAGGCCCGCCTGAAGTTTGCTGTTTGGATGATCCTTACATAGAGAATGTTACATGGTCAGATGAAACTTTTGCAAAACTCAAATCGCCGTTTGGAGGACAAAGAATGATGGGTTCAAGCAATATTACTCATTCGTGAAGCATGGGTGAGTCCATGCTTGGGGTTTTTCTGCGATTCAGGATTTTATCGATTCATGAAGGAAGAATGAACGTGGCCATGATCATGAGATTTTGAGTGATGGCGGGCATGAAGATGAAACGGCATGGGAGTCTTTCAGCATGGTGCATCCAAACACATTACTGGCAACTAAGGAGTGGTTGCGAAGAAGCATTACAAACTGCCTAGCTAATTGCAGTGGCCTGGAGGTGAGCCGAAAGTTGTGTTGCCCAGCGACAGCCTCAAATGCCTAGAGAGAGCTGCATAGGAATGCCAGCACAGCACAGTGTGAAAACCTGTGAAGACCACAGTTTCACCTGTGTCATTGCCAACAAAGGGTATATATCAAGTATTGAGAAACTTTGGCTGACCAAATAATTATTTTCTTCACTATAATTGCAATAATTATTTAAATTTACAATGATTTTCGATTTTTTTCATTTGTTCGTTATAGCTGACGTATCATGATGAACAGGCCTTCTTCCATGGAGAATTTACCAGGCTGACTGCTTTTTCCTCACTGCATTATCGTCCAAGAAAGAGAGACGCTCTTTAACAAACTCAACACTATCAGGATTAGTAAACACAAGATGGTTTATAAAGCAGTTGACAGAAAGGGGGATATAGAGCACTGTATTATATCTTATCTATTTTATTTAACCTTTTTCTAACTAGGCAGTTGCCAAGAACAAATTCTTATTTCATACTGCCAGGCGCCTGCCCCACCTTTGCCAGTTGTTATAGCCTGAACACCAAATGCCGTTACTGAGATGCAGTGCCCAGCTCAGCTGAGGAGTGAGGCTGAGGTAATAGACGATGGAGAGCGGGTTCACCACTCTTCAGATATTACTCATAGGTTGACCATGATTTTACTGTTTGGTGGGTGAGGCTTGATGTGATTTCTTATCAAACGCATTGACCAGCACGCTGCCCGGGAGGAGCAATAGTCAAAGTGTAGTTTATATTTCTCATCACATAGCTGCGATGCTCCTCTTTCCTACTCATTGCTTCAAGATGAAACATCACATGTCTGTTATTTGTCATTTCACTCTCGGCTAAGAGAAAAATACACTGGGAGCAAAGATACAAATTCAAACATTCAGTTTAACAGTTAGTAAGTTATCATGAATGACCGTGTCAATTTGCGGCATTTCATGAATACCAATACTTCGCACAGAAGCTTCTTGCTCAAATTCAGCTTTTCATAACAGTCACCCCGACAGGCGAGCCGTTTAATTCACATGATCCAAATATGTTTGGCAGAAGTGAAAGGGCCGATATGAGTGCTCTTTGCCAGCTTATTGACATTCACAGCAGTGCGGAAATGAGCCTCTTGTTGTCAACATTATATATAGCTGCCATACGCCATAGTGAAGTCTATTAACTCGCCACGAGTAAATTGCAGATCCGGGTAGCTTTTCTGTTTGTGTCATGCCTTTGTGCTGAAAATTAGGTACCTGAAGAGAAGAGCGCAGTGCTGATACTTTACGCCCACTTTCGCTCAGCCTGTCACTATCAAGACAGTGAGCCACATACAGATGTAGATTTTTTACTGATCACTCTTTGTTGATGGAGCTTCTGTTACCAGCTCCTCTCTCAACATCAACACTAGATCTTTTGCACCAACCAGTAAAGTACATATTGATTGAATGTCAATGTAAATGTCATGCACTTGGAACTTCTTCACTGAAGTTATCGATTAAATATACAGCACTTCTGGAAATTGCTGACACGGATATTCTGCTATTGAGGTGAAAGGCCATGAATGAAAGAGGCGTAGGAATCCCGCAGGCCATGGCTCACTTAGATTTCAGCTCTGACATAACCTCTTTCCGTTGAGGAGAATATAAATTCTGCATCACCCAATCAGCCTCCAAGGGTTTGCTCTCACTTGACACATTGTAGCTTCCTCACTCCTTTACATCACAGGTTAGGCCAATTTTTGAGCAATACCACTATAATGATTTAAAGATATCTATCATTCAATGAAGACTAGCTGAATATCTTCAGGTATACTTTTAGATATGATAAGTTTGTCAATTGTCAGTGTATGCCATGTTTACCGCGACTTCCTGCTGAGGCCTCGTTACGCTTCGCAATTGCCGCTTTCAGTTCAACACCAGAGAACTCGATGAGCACGGTGGTAGCACTTTGTTTTTTGAAATAGTCAAGAAGCAGCTTCTCTCTCTCGCTGAGAGGTAGGTTGGGAGCCGGCAGAGGAAAGCCCGAGCAATTACTGAAATGGCTATTTCTTACCACTTCATTATAGCACAGTGCTGGAGCGCGATATTAGCTGGTTTTGTGACAGCATGTAGACATGAGGCATCTTCTATTGCACCTATTAAAAGCTGACATGTTTGTACCTTATTGTCTTTCGCTGCCGCTGATGACACTGGGAGTTATGAATGCATTCACACAGACCAGCATGTTACTGTCACTACTGAACAAGAATACAACAAGCCCATAGTAGCAGAATTGACTACACATCGCATGTGGAACATCATCCTTTGTTACCCAGATTTACAGCACACATGAAAGTTAAGACAGATTTCAATAGACTAGCGTAGATTCGCACATGGCGGTTGAATATTGTGTAATACCTACCAGTGTTTGTCTGCACTGTTCATCTCTTCATTCTGTTGAAAAGGTCACCGATTAAAATATGTTGTGTGTGCTCACAGTTCTTTCTATTCCCAAGAAAAGTTTGTTATCGGGGATAAAACTGACATATTACAGACTATACATGAATTTTCAGTATACATAACTGTGGTTGCCCTCAGCATTGGGTAACTTTCTTACACCACACCATGCAACAGGGATGGAAAAGAAGAGAACAAGTATTGGCAAGTAAAGAGGTGACGCGCGTGATGGACACTATTTCAATGGATATTAGATTAAAAAGAAAATAGCCTTCTGAACACAGAGTAGGCAGAATGACCGAGGATGTGTCTTAATATACTCCTATTCTCATAGTGTACTACTTTTGGATCAGGCCCACAAGGCTCTGGTCAAAAGTGGCACCATGTAGGGAATAGGGACAGAGGTGGTGATTTGACAAGGACCAGAATGGCAGCACAACGCAAGGTTTTCAGGGTGCTTCACAGCTGCTTCGGCATTATTATGAGTGTTTGAACAGGGCATGAGTGCCAGGGGACTGCATGGAGCCTCATCACCTGGGCACGGATGAAACCTAGATATCATGGATGATGATAGAAGTGACATTCAGCATTTAAATCGTGTTTGCTGCTCCTCTGATTTGATTATTGAGATTTTTTTACATTTGTCATTTAGCAGACGCTTATCTCAGAGCTACTTCTATGATGCATGTTATTTTTCATACTGTATATCAGACACATACCATGGTATGAGAGAATCATTTGTTTGTTGTTCTATTGATAAAGAAAATCAGTTTATACTAGTAATAAGTGGCACTGGGATGGTATATGGCCACATACCACAAGGCGGATTGTCCTTCTGTGCCTAAGAAGCTTCAGCATGGTATATTGGCCTTATACCACACCTCCTCGTGCCCTTATATCGGCACATCTAACTGAGTTACAGATTAGCTATGTTGAAGGTAGGTTTTAAATACACAGTCATGTACACTAGGCATTCATTAAAAGTTAAACACACAATATCTCATACCTGGAGGGATAATGGCGCATGCAATGGGCGATTTATCTTGCCTGCCGAGAGAAAAACTATTATTCGAAACAACATTCAGACACCGAAGCGAGAAAACAAAACAGTTAACTTTAGTTTCCACCGAGTTGCGCTCAATTCTCAACTTGGGGATTGGTGATGATAGTTATTTTCGACAGGACAGACTTCAATCACAGCTGAGGCAGGAAATACCGGGTAACACTGAACATTAAGTCGTTTTTTGTCGACCACATTGTTGTTACATAGTACCGCATTGCTTGTAATTGCAGAAAGGTAGTGGTTTTGTTATTACACTTCAACATGAATAAATAAGCTTTATACAATATTAGTAGTTTAATTATTAGATTATTATTTACACTGATGAATATAGCATTAAACATATAGTTGAATACATGTTACTAAACCAATAGCAGTACTCCGAGTAATGAATGCTTTATATAATGGGCTTATCAGCATGAAATGTGGGATATCACTCCCGATAGCGTAGGGTGACCAGTACCGGAAGAGTCGAAAGAGACTCGACAGCACGATTCAACACGAGCCGAACACGACCGACTGATGTCAAACCAGCAGCATCTGACATGAGTTATCGGTAACACAACGAAACCAGACAGCGAAGGCTGGCTTCCAATGGCACCTCTATTCTTCATACGCACTATTTTTGACCAGAATGATGGGCCCCCAGTCAAAAGTAGCACTAAATTGGCACAGGGTGCCATTGGAACGCGAAACTGCCGTGTTTTGCCGAGACTCAGACTACAGCATGTTCAATGATCACACAAATAATGCAGCCTTCTTTGGGGTGGGTACGTCCTCATAACAGAGGTGAACAGAGCCCACTGACACTCCACACATACACGCAAGAAAATGCATGCACTCATCAACTGTAAGTCGCTTCGACAAGAGTGTTATAAATGACTAAATAGCACCGAGTCGACACACTAAACAACATCGCGTTGTTGTTGAACTCATTGCTTTTGCCTCATCTTCACTCACAATTTCAGGTCTGCACAAAAACATCTTCATTTGTGCAAGAGCAACACCACATTTCTCCAACATATCAAGATAAAAGAAGCGCTTTATAATTACCATGATACATTTTATTTTTATTGCTAAATTCTTTCACAGATGTGCTGCCGCGGTGCGGCTTTCACGAGCATAGATAGCATTCGATATGGAGAGGCAGACAGAGACCGAGAGACCGAGAGAGAGAAGAGACTCAGGAGCAGGTCAACATATTGAATATCATCATCATCACCTATGGGAGTTCTGTAGGGCACTTTTCGCCTCCCAGAGAACTCCTTTTGTTCCAGGCAGAACCCTTTGGGTTACATAACTCTTCGTGAGTGGCTCAGATGGAATCCAAAGGTTTCATTGGAACTCAAAGGTCTATTAGCTTCAAAGGGTTATCTATAGACAGCCAAAGAATCCCTTGCCTCTAGATAAAGGCCTTTCTTCAAAGAACATAGTCATCCAGTGTGATATTACATTACGCAGAGCCAGTTTAAAAGCAACAGCTGTAGTGATATTTAGCCTGTTGATGATTTGTTATTTGATTCATTGCACCAGATACACATTTTCAACAGTATTATATTGAGAGCATTGAAGAGAATCATGAGAGAAACACTCCAAAAGGTTATTTGAACATGATGCGCACACCAGCATAAAGTCAATAACTGACCAAAGTGATTGCAACAGAACTGAACAAATAAGTATTTCATGCAGCTGTGATCAAATGCACAAACACAGCACCTTGAAGCTCAGTTGTTACACCATTTCACCATAAACATGTGATGGTGAGATTTGTGACATAAGAGACCAGTATGTCTGTTGCTCACTGCATATGCCCTGTGTCAAACTCAAGCAAAGGAGTAGTATATCTGTTTTGCAGGCAGACGGCATGTGATGGTTTGGATGAGATCAGCTCAAGAAATACATTCACCAGGCGAGATGGATTACGAAATAACAGGCCTCTGAATGTGCCAGGATACCTCACTTCATGCTGTGCTTGTTCAGATTGCGCACAGCTCTCAGAGGCATTTTTAATGAATAAGCTGAATAGGTTAGGCATCTTGAAATAGAACAAGTTTTCGGGTTGAATGGGACAGTGAGTGATTAGAGAGAATGTAGTAATAGTAAGCCAGGAGCCTTCAGCTCCTCACACGTCACTGAAAATAAACATCGTTGACCGAACTGGGCCGACACGCCTCGTACTCCTTCTCTGAAAGTAACCTAGCATCAACTGCCTGATTAGATGAATTCAGAAACGGCTATGTATGGGATTACGTGAATTCAGTTTAGCTGAAATTAAAACATGAAGACACAGTATGAACAAAACCACAAGAATAGCCAATCTCAAATACACTATTTCATGTTAGATACACCTATTATGACGATCACCTTCTTCTCTTCGCGGCCAAAGGCATTTTGAACGTAACACCACCCATAGGCTGCGATTTGAAAAATGAACAATTATAATCACGTTAATGACAGTGAGCACTGTTGATTAGTAAGGACATTTACGCAGTGTGAAGCACGATAGTATGCATGAACTCCTCGCCTCAGCGCCGATATTCTCACACACCACCATTCATTGGAAATGAGTCGCCATAACATTTGATACAGCACCATAGTCCCACAGTAACTCGTAACGTCACGAGCACACGACAACAAAGCTGGTTGTGGTCAAAGCGTACAAAAATATACCCAGGAAGGTTAGAAGTAATACGGGTAGTAATCAGTTCGCAGAAAGACAGCGTGCATTGTTGCGCGATTGCTTGCTTGTTTTACCTAAGGCGACTGGGAAGTGCAGATCTTTTGCCAACAGATGCTTTGGTGGTAATGATATTTCAATAGATTTGAATGTTGCCTGAGTGAGAGAATATGGATTCACATTGAACATGTAACGAAGTAGCGCCTCTACGAAAGTCGCTCTGCTGCACGTGAGCACGCTCTCCACAGCGAACAAGATTGCCTTCGGCCCACTCGAGACAGATGACAACACATCACCGTAGGTTAGTGTTTCATTGCGTTAGCTAAAGAGAGCTATCGGAGACCAGACAGCCGAACAGACCAATGGCAGGACTTCGGGTTACATTTGTCAACCAAATAAAGCTGAGGTGATCATAATAAGGTAGGATACAAAAGGTTAATCATGTAGTAATTGCAATATGATGTTGTCTGATAGCATTTATTAATTGCGATACAGTAGCTGCGTAAAACATAATTATGTAGTGTAATAAATATGTAATCCAAGGGTTAGGTTTTTGTGAGTACTACAGCCTGGCACCAAGTTACTTCTTTTCCTCTGGTAGTACAGGCTCTGTTAGTGTCAACACTTGAACGCAGAGGTTGAGAAGAGTTATGACGTTGGTTGCGATGCCCCCATTGCAGAATAGGCCTACACATAGAGCTCAATGCAAAATACAATGAAGGTAGTGGCAGACGGGATGCATAACAGCCCCAATGAGACAAACGTCTCTAGGTGAGACGGCAGATACTTTCAGATCTTCCTGGGACTAGTAGGCCATACCACTTAGCCTTTGGGGAGTCTGTACTCCCCATTTGGTGCCTCGCCACCCAAGTGCCATAGGGGTGATATATTTTTGAGCTTTAAAGCTAATTCTCTGCTATTCTAAACATTTGACCATGACTAATGCCATGTTCATGATATCTATGTGAGAGTGACTACTGTGGGGTCTCTGAGTTACAGCCTGGTTAGACTAGGTTTGTTGGGATAGTTGTTGAATTATCTACGCAATCTCAAAGGACATGGGCTAATTAGCGCTGATGCACTACAACAGCCACCGTTTTTTTACTTCTGTTTCTAACTTTCAATACCCAGGCCGAGCGCCTCAGCGGCCCAGCGGAAGTCGCGCCCGCTTGGGAGAGTCGACACCGAGCGTGCTCACTCCTCTCACCAAAGCAACGTTTTGATCCAGTCGGGCTTCCGTATCTACGTGATCATATTGCCATGGTCACACCCGCAGGGTATTGATGACACGATTATTTTTAACAAAAATACTTCCACACTTTAGTAGCCTTGAATAACTAATGTAGAGAAATTCAAGACATACATTAGCATGAAGAGATAATCAATTAAGAATAAATATATTGTTTGCTCTTATCATTTCCTCCATGTCAAATTGATTTAATTTTAATTAAAGAACATTTGATGTTGCCTTGCCTGTGGTGGGAAATTGAGTGAGAGCATTTGTTTGATCGTTAAAGCGACTTCAATACCTGAGGCCGCTTACCTGAATGCCGCCATAGGTTAACCGACATTTGACCCGAGGTACGACCTGCCGTTCTCTGAAGTCCACCGACCACAGCTTGACTTCGCCGGCTCCACCGGCGAACGCCGACCATCTGAAACAACGGCCCCAAATGGCCACGTTCATAATACCTATTCGCACAGAAGAGATTGGCCGAGCTGGTTCCTCCCGTGTTCTTCCAGGGTTCCCGCCTTTCAGGTTTTCCTATTACTGTGCTTATTATCGTATTAAGCTGTTGCTTGGGTTTAGGTTGTTTCAGGCACTTGTGATATTCGGCCGATACATTTGGATTGATTGATTGATTGATGTTTCAGCTGAGTATTGTTTGCATTTGTCAGTTTTTCTTATGTTATGTTATGATATGATTAATTAATTTATTAGTACTTATCATTTCAACTCACACATTACATTTACATGAATATTAGAGTATAATTTTTTCACACATTAATTGCCATAGGAATGATCACCAAAATGTAGTAGATATTCCACATTAGATAAACCCAATAAATATCTTCAGCATGTCTTCACAAACACAAAAATATCTGCTCATCCTCAGCTGAAGAAGCCAATAGTTCAAATAGCTTACAACCTTCTAGACCTCGAATGTTGAATACGCTGTTTGGGAAGAAATTTGCGATAGTGGTTTTCTCATTAAATTCTTTCAATGTACATTTAATCCTTGAATAAGCGACGCTAAATGACAGGTGGTGACTTGAACAAACTTAAAGAACCCTCTACTACATATTAATGTTACTTTGCTAATGGTAATATTTGCTGATAACATTACTACCATGTTGTTGGCTCATATAACTGTGCCAGCACTACACATGATGTTGTGAGCAAATTATGTAGCGTTACCAAATTTCACAAAATCATTTACATTTTAACGCAGTTTAGCAGACGCTTATCCGCAGCTTACTCTTCAATTTACAATGAAATCACATACTATTGATCAACAGATGTGAAGGCGATGGAAGAGAGCTACGGTTATGTTACTCAAATAACAGAAGATTTAGGTGTAAACAGCCCAATCGTTCATTGCCGACGTTTTCACTGCTCTTTCTCTCTAGAGTTCTCACTGCCCTCTAAGAGATGGCCGAATTAACACTGCTGCCTTCTACAAATCTGACCTGAAGTCCCTGTGCAATGAGATCCAGCCATTCACCTTTATGCTCGCGGGCAGTCAGTGGCAGCATTGCTGTGCCTATTCACCTGTCTCCCGATCACAGCTGACCAGACTGTCTGTTGGCATGACCAGCCGTTTCCTTCCTCTTTCTCTACTCTCATAGACATCATGAGTTGCATTCCCAATGATACTCCTTTCCTATGTAGTGCACTACACAATGCACTCCTTCTGGCGTAGTGCACTACATTACACCGACGCCACACACCTGATATAGATCATGGACAAAGACATTTCGTTTCGTATCAAGAGAATAATTGAGACTGACAGTTGTGAACACGGATTAGTTCACACTTCATTACGCCAATGCTTTGTATCATATATTGTATATTGATGCTTTCTTCATTGATATAGAAAATCGATTGTCGATGCTGATTTAGATTTGAAGTCAAAGAAATATGAGAAATTATACAGACCATTGCAGTTGCACATCGCCAAAAGGTATATTCTTGATTTTTTATGAGACGGTTTGAATATGTATTGGCCATAGCATCTCAAGTAGGATGAAGGGGATTGTCATATAATTCATTACTACCCAAAAGGCCAGACCAACTTGAGATCAGCACTTCTGGCACAGATGCTTATGGATACAGGTCTCGGTTGCGTCTATATTATAACAGAGCAAAGTGCTGAAGAATGAAGCGAGCCAAGATAGTTGCACAGCCTATGGCCTCAGCATGCAGATGTTTCGAACATCTCTGCGGCATAGCAATTGTTGCCTTTTTTGTGCAACATAATACGAACAACCATGCATGTAACTTCGCATGATGGTGACAGATCTGTTCAATAATGGGCGATTTGATAGTGATGATGTTTTAGATATTGGCACATCATTTCGAGTATATTTATATAGAGCAATATTTTCTCAAATGTGAGTAGCTATGAGCTCTTTATTATCATAACTAGTTAGCAGATTAAAATTATCATAAGAAGGAGACACATACATATAAAATGTTGAATGACAACATATTACACAAGACACACATCTTCAAATTGACGATCTGGGAGGAAGGGATAGTGTAGCAGTATCAATACGCAATTTGATATGGGCTCTCCAAAATACATCACCAAAGAAGAACATTGAAGAATTGATTACGTTTGAATATTCATGAGTTCGCAGGAGATCAATTGCCGCCTGAAAGTTTGCCTCTCCAGACGGGGCACTGCAGAAGCTAGCGCCATGTTGCGCCAGACTCCGCAGCGCACTGGTAATGTCGTGGCGCAAAGCAGCGCCTTACACGCCGCCATGGCTGCTGTTCTCGTAGGACACCGTGATAAGGTACCGCCTTCGCTGAAAGGCAGTGCTTTTGCCGTGGATTTTCCTGTCCAGATATAGCACGACTGTGAGCTGCCGCAGGATGCATCAACGATTGGTTCTCCGCAGCAGTAGCAGAGAGCCGAGGCTAGTTCCTTTGCAGTGAGGATCCTGATAAGATCCTGATAAGATTTGTGTCGAACACATACAAAGGAATTCGCTATTCCGTTTTTGACGGGATGGAGTTAGGTAACATTTCAGCCATAGGTATGTTTTCTTCTTTTATGACTGTGAAAAGTAGCTCAGTAGATAGATAATACCCCAACATTTTCTCCCCACCAGAAAACAGACACCTAGGCATGAACAAAAATAGTAACGCAATGTCCCATGTTTCATGAGGTGAAGTCAAAGATCTTGAGACAGCTCCCATATGCATAAAAGTTATTTTCTTCTCATATTTTGTGCACACATTTCATTTATAGTCTCAGCAGAGTATTTTTCGTTGCATAGTCATTCATCTGAGAGGTAAGAAGGAAGGCTTCGATCACAGCCAGTGCACGTTGCAGGGGACACAGCGTCACTTAAAATGCAGTTTAACACAACACGCTGATGCAGCGTGTGTCAACGCAGGACAGCCGTGAGTGCTGACAGCTGAACACAGAATAACGCATAAAAACAACAAAAATCCTCCGAACAGGAGAGGCCAGCCTCGCACAGAGCAATCGCGGAATGAGCAGCAACAATCGCCGGCACACCACGAGAGACAGGGGTAATATAGAATACAACAACATGTGGGAAACAGGCGAACACAAAGACAAACAAGACAACGATTAACGCCGAGTTCGCCACCTGAGCGGCGGAGAGGAGCAGCTGGCACCGCGACAGTACTTCGCCTGTGCCGCGGACTTCAACAGGAGATGGGAGTGGTGGGCGAAGTGACAGTGGAAACTGTCAGGGATCAGGATGCCCTCTCCCCAGACTGCCTCCTCTGGGATCGCACCTTCACTCCACGAGATACTGCAGACCACGAGCCCCAAGATGGACCCATCACAGGTCTCTCTGAGCCCAGCGAGAGGGTGGAGGAGCCTTACCCCTCTCTGGAAGTGACTGTTGTCGCCAGGAGACATGGGAACCCAGGGTGCCAATGCGACACGGCAGTTGTAACCTATAACATACCTCGCTTCAACTCTCAGAATGGTCGCCAATTTGCTTCGGCAGGATGGGTATCGGCAAATTGCACTGGCCCTCCCCGTGCATACACCGCGTAGTGGCACGCGCTTGCCGCTGATAGCCCGCTGCGATGGATTACGCGCAGCTGCATGCTCTTCAGAGCAGTTGCTCATTCATTTAGGGGATTGGTTTGATGCCAGGGTGTTAGACCGCCGATAGCACACACTGAAAGGCGCAGCATTGCGAGCGAGTTTTGCACCTACTTCTTCCCAGCCGGTCGGCAATAGACCAGAAATCTGCTTCATCTCTGGTGTTTACTTCACTGCCCATTGAGCCTGCGAAAACTCATGCGGTAGATGGACTTCAGACCGCTTCATAACGCCTCCAGACTTCAGAGTGAATCAAAGGTCTGATCAGACACTACACCAGGCGCTCCGCAGCCGAAGACGGAAAACAGGGCGCCGGGTAGTCAGGCTGTAGGAAGATCTGGCATAGAATGAAAGAGCAGTGTTTTGGAATGATTGATGGCCCATAAGATGAGAGGCAGTCGTGACAAAATCACCGACATAGGACACGTGCAGTGGTAAACTTTCCTCTGGGCAGGTGGGCGTTCAGGGCGCCGCATCAAGACACCGGCTAGGGGAGGAACGCAAACTCCCCACGCCCCCTACAGGGCACACTTCACTCAGCAGTGACTGTCCTAATAGCCAGCGACCAGAGAGAGGAGCGCAGAGTCATTATCAGTATCACACGACCGCCGAAGCGCACGCATTTCTGTTCCTCTGATGCGGGGAAAGTAGCGCACGCACCCGCCGCCAGATGTGCATGGCCTTCGACACGCGCAGACAACCTGAAAGTATAGAGGTACGACCCCCCCCGTGTATATCGCCGACGCGGCTGCCTTGCGTTTGATTCAACATAGTCAGGGGCCGGTAAGCACCTAGCTGCGACGGGTTTGCCCGATGTACCGTGTTAGGTAGTAGAATGGTAGGGCAGGCAGCCCTCAGCCACCAGGCTTCGGACCGGCTCAGCAGCCTGTCCCCACATCATGGGTTGCGCTCGCCGACCGAGCTTCTGAACAGAAGGCGGCGCGTTGAACGCCGAGAGTTATAGCAGCCGAGATTCAATTGCCTGAATTAAAGAGGAGGGATGAGCGCGGTGAGGTGAACAGTCTCTTCACCGCCGGTCACGACGATCGGCCAGCAGGGAGGATAGAGCACCTGTTCAAAGCCTCGACAGCCTCCGGTACTGCGCCCCAAATGCTGACGCCATCGTTGGTGTGAGTCTGTTGGATTACACATCGAAACGCTGTCACACCGCCTTCATTTCGACGCGATAATCGATGTCCGTGAAAGGAAGATGGACTTCCTGGACATTTTTCATTTTCTGCATAAGGTCATGCCTGCCAGCCTGTCATATCATTTACATTGTAAGAAAGCCGTAGCGAGTATTGAATGTCAATAATAGCTGTACTGCCACTTCGTTCATGGGAATGCTCACAACCCATTGGAAGACTGAAGGAGCATTCGTTGCACCGCATGGTATTTATCTAGGTACTTGTTAGTGACAGGTGGTGCCGAATGCTGCTCCTCCACTCACTTCAGCGCAAGCACCAAAGGTGGTCGCGCTGAGATCTGGCTTTGTGAAGTGATTTCATACTTCTATTCTCGCCATACAAGAGAGTTTGATTGCAATTCGACAGATCACGGCACACCACACGGACAGAACTCCCTATCCTCTTCACAAGAAATTCTGAGACGCAGGATATCAGATGTATCTGTGTTCAGACTCGGGTAGTATGCCTTCCATAGTCGCCGCCTCTCCCGGAGACAGAGGAGACACATGACCATGAGCGCTTGCCTCGGAATTATCGCATCTCTGTGATGAGGTGGTAATGAGTCACCTTCTTTTTGAGCAGAGCATAGTACAATCGCATACCAGAGTGATGGCGGGAATTTCGTTCGCTTTTCATCGTTGTCTTGTTTAATGCCGAGACACTGAATGCACTGTTTCGCCTTTGCCGTTACGAAATGCTAAAATATGAGATGCCACATGGGAACGCAGGAGAGTAACGAATATAATCCTGATAATCTTCCTTTCATGGCCTCATCTAAGAGTGCAGCCATCAATCCTCGACCAAAGGGTAGGTTAATTCAGGGTACGGGGGAAGGCACATCAACTGGTACAATAGAATGAATCGGCATCATCAGCCTGTTGCGCCTTGAATTACTAAGCGCTTCATGCTGAGTGAGAAATCCGGAAACACACCTTTAATACATATGTAATTTCGCGAGTTATCACCTGAATGACCATTAGCGCGTTAATGTTCTATGGGAGATCTTCCGATCAAAGAGTGCCTTCCGGCGTCACGCTGGTGCAGGACGGCCTCCGTTTCTCCGGTTCAGGATCCCTCGCCTCCAGGCCGGCTGAAGCGCCGGGGGATGGTGATCTTACCCGACGCCTCGAGGGTAGTCAACAGGGTATTCCAGGTGACCACATAACCAGCTGATCAGCTTGTTGGTTGCAGGCCACCGAGACGCCCCACGCACCAGGTGAGAATTATCCCGTGTGTGCCACCTCTGCGCCTCTTCCTCACCCGAGGGAGACGTACCTGGCGATCGAACTTCCGCAGCGCCGACTGCAGCGGCGTCTATCTCCTCACCGGGCGCCGCCCATCGCCTACCGACAGACAGGAGATGAGGGGACACGCCGCACTGGTGGCACCGCGGATGGTTGCCAGGCAGAGTGGAGAGAAACTCCCGAGTCACTGTCGGCTAAAAATATCATGTTCAGAGCTGAGACATCCTACTGACCTCGAGGTGAAGCTGATGGGCAAGCTGAGTGGTGGCATGTGAGAGGTGTGGGCAAACCTCCTTTCCCCATCGCTTCACCACTGCCTCATGGCTGCACGAGAGCCTGGTATGTCGCTAAAAGACGTTCATTGATCAGTGGCACGCCTTTGCCGACTCATACCTCCAGTGCATTTCAATACGCCGAGCCAGCAGGCGCGTAGCTTAAGCCAACGCAGGATGAGTGGAGCTGGCATCGAGCTTTGAGCTGAACACGTAAATAACGAGAAACAAACCTCAAACAGGTGAAAAGAAGGTTACCGCATATTGCCGAATAAAGAACACCACGAGAGACAGGGGTGGGCCATAGAATACACACAACATAATGGGGAAATAGGTGTAACACAAAGACGAACACTGAAACATCGACGCGCTGTACCAGCCGACTGAAGAAGGAGGAGAGCACCGCAGCGTTAGCTGAACATATATTGGGGAGAACATTCCTTTTGGTCATGTTTTATACCTCATGTAATACTATTGCCCTAATAAGGTCATTCAGCATAGAGTATATTTGACCAGAGGCCCATCACTATACCTGCCAAAAGAATATAGTGAATACAGAATGTGCTGCACTTTATAGGGAATAGCCTTTGGGACTGTTGTTATGGCTTATCATGATTGTGCTTCTATGCTTTTGGTCATATGGTCATTGGGTGATATCAGTGATTACATGGAGGGTCGCCAACATAACATATCATGCCATCATAAACTCAGAGAGATTATGATAATGATCACAGGCTCACAGCATTATGTGGCTGAGATAAGATCTGTCTTTCAGGCGAAGAGACGCCCACGCAGCCAAGCGAGGAGACAAAGAGAGCCTTTACGAGAGAGCACAGATAGTGTGGAGTAGAGAATATCAAACTGTTAATGCAGGCTATCAGCCAGAGAAATAAATTATAACATGGTATTGGGATCTCTCTTTTCAGACTTCCCAATATTTAAAGACGCTTATTTAACATTAAGAATATGTATTACCTGTTTGCTCTGGCAGAACACACCAGTAATGATGTTTTATCTTACACAACAAATCACCAGTAAGGCTTGGCGATGCTGACAAATTTCAGCATTCAATCGGTTACTTGATACATGTGTACGACATTCGCATGTATTGTTATTCTGCAACCGAATAATTGTTTGCTAGTGACAGGGATTTTGCAGAAAGAAAGTGGCACATTCTGAAAGGTGAGACGTGATGCAGCCACGAGGAAAATACTTAAAACCATATCACAGTCAGGTCTCTTTGCTTCAACAAAGAGGCGAATGGTTAAATAACATTAGATTTCGCTTCCTGCTGCCAACAAATTGTATCCATTACCATGAACCACCACACCAAATACCGTACTGTAGTTGGACCACTTCATGTCAACAGGTAACAGCACCCCCCCAAGATAACACACATTGTAAATAAGCCCCCGGGGGAGAGGACAAGATGGCTTTCCGCGACTGAAAGCAGCACGACAGCAGAGCGAGAATTGAAGAGATGCGTTGCGTGTGGAGCAGAGCAGATATTTCGCCGATGATTAGCGGCGGAAGCAGAAGAATTGCGCTGTTGCGCCCATTATATCAGCGCGAAGGAAGGCGCGCAGCCTGCTGGGTAGATTCTCGAGATCCGTTAATGGGTAATGCGTTGCACGAAGACAGATAGAGACGACGGCACCAGCACATATCCACCGAATTCACATGCGCCGATATGACAAGAGAGGTGAGTAGTCGTTTTGTTTCTAGTTGCTAACTTCATTATTTGGTTGGGACTCAATGATGAAAGACAGCCATTGAATACGTGTGGATGTAGTTAAATGGCACTTGTTTTTCATATGCCCTGGTCAGCAAGTTACTGGAGAATTGTGATTACTTGGGATGCAGCCTAGTAGTGTTGGCATGAAAACATATGTTTTGTGTTTATTTCCTCTTCTGTGATGGTGCTGAGCTTGCGATTTTCGAGACCAGTGGTTGGGAAGCAGAACAGACAGCGGTTGATGAGATAATGTCCAGTTCTATAGCAGACAGAACGCCAAGCAGTGTTGGTGCACTCCACGATGTTTGTAGCAGGTAAAGGGCACATGGCGCGTAAACACAGAGGCTTCAGAGAGAATGATGCCAGGTGCGGATTGGTAAGCTCATCTGCAGCTGAGGATGACTTGCAGTACAGCATCGACCGAAAGTCTGACCAGCAGCACCACCAGCCTCCTCAGCCATAAGACTGGGAGGCACCACCAGGTACATAACAAGACGCTGAAATTAAATGGCAGCCTATTTCCTATGTGCGCACTACTTACTGGTGGCCTGTCAAAAGAAGTGAACTAAATAGCGGGATAGGCGTCATTTGGGACAATAGCCCATGAACCGAGAGAGGAGTTGAGCTTCCGCCCAGAAAATGCAGAGGAACTTCGCTTTCTCCGCCTTTTTCTCTAGTTCTCGATCTTTGTTTGCAGGGTCTGTGGTTCTGTTTTACTCCTCTCCTCTCTCTCTCTCCTCTTTCCTTCCTCCCTCTCCTTTCTCTCTCTCTTCTTCTTCCTTCCTTCCTTTTACTCAGTGACTATTACGCTACACTGCCAGGTCCTCATGTTAGAAGTAACGCATAATAACCAATTCCCACATTATTCGAGCTCATGAAATGCTTCATCAACACGACGTGACTTCTGTCAGAATTGATGTTTCTGATAGTGTGATACACATTGATGACACACACATTTCAAGAGAGCTACTTACGGTTTACAAATACACAATATCTACTGTGCTTATTAAACCAAACAATGGCTTTCATGAAATGTGATTATTATTACTATTCATTCAATGTGGTACGCACTGCCCAAACATCAGATCTAGTGAGAAGTACACGTATTGTTTTCAGTGGAAAGACTTCAAATAAGTGTGGAATTATTTGAGTCGTAGTTGAGAGAGCTTCGGTTCAAAAAGCAGCTGCAGAGTAGTATTGAGTTAGCTATTATGCACTAACACTTAAGGGTTTTAAGCGAATGGTTTAAGTATGGCAGGGAAAAGGAGAGAGAGGAGAGAGAAGAGAGAGAGAGAGAAAGAGAGAGAGATGCAGAGGAGAGAGAGAGAGAGAAAGAGGAGAGAGAGAGAGAGAGAGAGTAAAAATAACTACAGTTTTCAAGCAAATAAAGTAAGGGCTGGAAAAGGGAGAAAAAGTAAAGTTCTTCTGCAGCTTTCTGGAAGCACAGAGCTCCCAGCTCCTCTCTCAGTGTTCATGGGCTGTGTCTCAAAATGACACCCTATTCCTTATTTGTTACATTTGACCAGAGCCCTGGTCAAGTATATCATAGAAATAGGTTGCCATTTTGGGCCACACAACCATGTTGTTATGTACCATAAGTACCTTCTCCCAGTCTGGGGGCTGAGGAGGCTGGTGGTGCTGCTGGTGTTGGACTTCAGTCAGTCTGTAATGCAGCTCATTCCTCAGCTGCCAGATGGGCTCCACAGTGGCACACCTGAACGCCTCCAGCTCAACTCTAGAAGCAGCACTAATGACACACACCATGTACGCACACACACACACACAAACACAAACATGGTGCACAGAACACGCGTCAGCATGGTACTGTCTCACTCTATAGGACTAGAACAGTATCTATACACTCAGACTGAGAGGGGTTCTGCACCGTGGTCAGCAGCTCAGAGGAGTATGCCCGGGTCGTTCTACTCCCAGACCATTTGGTCTCAGAAATCCTTGCAGCTCAGATAGCTTTTCCTGCATCATGGAAAGAGAGCAAAGGGAATTTCATTAAGCATAGTGATACTGTACCAACACTATTGAACACAAACCTAAAATGGGCTCATTCCCTAAAGTAGACTACTTTCTGACCGGGGCCCATAGAGAATAGGGTGCCATTTGGGATACACATCCACACAGTGTGTGGCGCATGCTCATCCATTAGTCCTGCAGCTAAAATCTAATGGGATTGTAAATTCAAAGAAACAAAACATTCTCACCTCTCTTACATCATCAGCACACTAATGAATTCAGTGGATATGTGCTGTTGTCGTCTATCTGTCTTCATTACAGGAACTCACGCTGTGTACACCATTAACCGGATTTCCGAAAGTCATTACCGAACAGGCTGCATGCACCCCAGAGCTAGCGCCACCCTTCTAATTCACAACGCATGATAAGAGAAGCCCAATCGTTCCTCTGCCTCATCATAAGCTAGGGAAAGTATCTGCTGCAACGCCACAGCAGCTAGCACTGAGACCCCCCCTCTCAGTTCTCACTCTCTTCTTCCCTTCTTTCTTTGCTTGGTACGGAAATCATCTTGAATCACCCATCTCCCATTTTACAGGGGCTTAAGTATGTTATTTGGGGGAGGTGTTGTGGACCTGTTGGCCGAGTAGGGGTCAGACTACAGTACAGATTTGGTGTAGTGGTTAAGGTAATGGATCTGAATGGGATATGAGCCCCCTTCCAATGCAAACAAAGTAAACTTTGGGGGTCTAAATAATGCTAATTTAACTATTCACCTATTTGTTTAAACAAAGACCCTAACCTCTGTGTCATGGTTTAAACCATTTTTCCTCATGTGGACGCACATCCCAGTAAAAGTCCCCTCGTATCTCAGCCCCTTTTCAGGTGTGCCAACTTTTTAAAAAATTTTGTAGCAAGACAGATTAATTCATTCAGGTTACAAGAGTGTAGACCCAATGACAATCGCTGGAATGTCATTACACCTTCTTGGTGTTTGATTCATCAAATGGCACGCTTGGATGCGGAATTATTTTGGAGGGAGAACATACGAGGTAGCCAACTTTTGAAGTGATTTGTTTGATAATAAGATGAAAACATCATTACTGGTGTTGTGTTATGCCAAATTGATAGGTAATACATATTCTTAATGTTAAATGACGTTTCTTCTACTAAAAATAGGAGGTTGTGAAAAAGAGAGATCCCCGAATGCCAAGTGGTATAATTTGCTCTCTGGTGATGGGTATGCTGGGAGGGTTTTTACCCTGCATTGGCTAGTTTGATGTTTCTCTATCACACCTGTCTGTGCTGCTCAGTAGGGGAGCTCTCTTGGTCTCCTTGGCTGCGTGGAGAGTCCTTACCTGAAAGACAGATTTTATATCAGCCTATAGTAACTGTGGAACACGTGATCATTATCAATAATCTCTCACAAGTTTAGGATAACATGATATCATTATGTTAGCATATATATAATCACTATATCATTGTGGATAGAATGACCAAAGCATAGAACGAATATGGTGATATGAACCCAAAAGGCACACTATTCCCTATAAAGTGCACCCTCTTCTATTCTGTATTCACTGTATCCACTTTATATTCTTTTTTTAGCAGGACCTAGGGTAAAATTAGTAGGCCTCTGGTCAAATATACTGCACTATGTAGGGAATAGGGTGCCATTTGGGACCCAGTATATGAGTAATACATGAGGTATAAACATGACCAAAAGAGTGTTTTTTAATGCTCTATGTTCTTTAAAGGCACACGGATTCAGCCGAGGCTGCTCCTCCTCCTTGCTCGGGCAGATTTGGGCGTAGGACCCGAGTATAGCTACTGGCGATCGTATGTTTCAGTGTTTGTCTTGTTTTATTGTTTACACCTGTTCATTATGGTTGTATTGTATTCCCTATATTACCCCCTGTCTCTCATTGGTTATTGTGTGTGATTGTTTTTGTCATTCCGGCAGTTGCTTTTGAGTATTGTGTTTCCTCCTCGTTTGGAGGTTGTGTTTTGAACGTTATTTACTGTGTTGTAAGCAGCAGCCGCTGTGTCTGCGTTGACTGCTGACGCATACACGGCGAGGAAAATACACACTAGACACATGGGAGTCAGGCAGGGAGCGGCAGGGCAGCGGATCAATGGAGGAACGCGAAGCACAAACAAGCGGCAGATCAGGCGGGCACGCAGGAACGGTGGTGAACACCATGGAGCGGAAGGGAAAGAGGAGGTTTGCCCACACCCCTCCGACGATACCACCACCATCAGCTATACCCATCGCTTCACCTCCGGGGTCCAGTGGGATTCGGCCGCCCGAGGGGCTTATGATGGCACAGCGGGTGTAGGGTTCTGCTCCAAGGTGGAACATGGCAACCATCCACCCAGTGCCCTCGATATGAGAGCGTGTCCGCCCTATCTCCTGTCTGTCCGGCAAGGCGCTGGAGTGGGTAACGCGAGAGGGGGAGAGCACTACAGTAAATGCAGATAGAAGGTGAGTATCCTCAGACAGAAGGAGCCGGAGGAGTCGGACTGGACTGGACTCTGGCTGCCAACACGGGGATGGAGAAAATGAGAGGGGCCCTCATCCGACTCACTACAGGTGCAGCCTGAGGGAGGAGCGTAGGGAATTGGCCTGCAGGGACACCAACCTAAGCTTCGATCAGCTGGGTGGACATGTGACAATAGATACCCTGTTGGATACCCCGGAGTCCGAGTGGGGCGTCCATTCCATCCCCCAGCACTTCCGAGCCGAACCCTATGGAGCTGGGGGGGTGCATGGTGCTAGGGAGACCAGGAGAGAGACTAGAGAGAGGATCCTCTGCACCAACTGTGGCCGCAGAGGACACACTGCGGGTGGGTGCTGGGGAGGGTTAGGAATCGAGGCAGTAGGCAGCGCACTGATGAGTCATTCCAGGTGAGTAAGCACCCAACTCACCCAGAGCTTCCGTTGCACATATGTGTATTAAAGTGTGTTTCCCGAGGTTTTTCCTCACTATAATAGTAGATTCAGGGCAGCGGGAATTTTATTGATAGTCACGTAAGAGTTAGGGATTCCTATTGTACCAGTTGATGTCCCTTCATCCATGCCCTAGATAGTCGCCCTTGTGGGATTGATTAGGGGAGGTTACAGCGCCACTTAAGATGAAGACGCAGGAGGGCATGAGGAGATTATAGGTTATATTTGGATTGATCTGCGTCCTATGGTGTTGGGGTTTGGTTAACATCTCATGACCCTAACATTTCATGGCAACAGAGGGTTAAGGGATGGTTGATCAGTGTGTGTGGGCGGTGTGTAGGTGTTGTAGGGGGCAACGACGGTGGAAAGCCCGAACCAAGTTCACATGCACCAATCCCCCTGAGTATGCCGATTTGGCACTACTCTTTGCAAAAAGAAGGTGACTTCCAATTACCAATTATCGACAGGGGGATTGTGAAGACAGTAGCTGGAGTAGTATAGTATCTCTGTTCAGGAGGAGACGGCGGCATGGAGACAATTACCGAATCTCTGAGACAGGGATACATACGACGTCCACTTCCAAGGGTCCTTAAGTTTCTTTTTTTGTGAAGAAGAAGGATGGGGGGTTTACGCCCGTGTATTGATTTTAATGTGGTTAAATCAGGATTACAATCAAATACAGCTATCCCTCTGATTGCTAGTATGAGATTTGAGTCATTACACGGGGCGCGATTCTTCACAAAATTGATCCAATGCAGACAACCTGGTGGATTAGGAGGGAGATGAGTGGAAGAGCAGCATTCAGTACCACCAAAATGAGTACTCGTAAGTGCATACTGGGTTTAATGAAGTCTTCAGTCTTCAATCGCTTGTGGAGAGATTTTCGGGATTTGCATGGACAGGGGGTAGTGGTGTATATTGATGACATTCTAAGAGTACTCCGCTACAACGAGCCGAGCATGTGTCCCTGAAAGTGGGCGGGTGCTTGGGTAGACTGTTGGAGCATGACCTGTATGAAGGGTTGGAGAAACGTATGTTCTTCAGGAGTCCATCTCCTTCCTGGGATAATGTGTCAAGGCGCAGGGGTGGAGATGGAGATTGACGCGAGGGATTGAAGACACACGGAAGAGTGCAGCGGTTTTTGGGTTTTGACAATTACTACCGGAGGTTTATCGGGGTTTGGACAGGTAGCAGCTCATCACCTGATGGGTGGTTGGATGAGGCGGACAGGGCGCTTAGACATCTGGAAGGACCTGTTACTCTCGGGCTGGCACAACCCCTTTGGCGTGGGAGGTGGATGGACTGGTAGGTGGGATAGGTGCGTTATAATGTCTAGGGGCACGCTATTATATCAAATCCGCCCTGGTGCTATTTAAGAAGTATTAGTGGAGCGCAATTAGGATGTGGGGGACAGGGAGCTAGGGTGGTCAAGCTCCCTGAAGGGGTGGAGGCGTGGTTGAGCTAAACACCTTTTCTCATTCTGACTGACCATCGTAACCTGGAGTACATCCGGGCAGCGAGAGGGAGATGGAACCATCACCAGGCTAGGTGGGCCATGTTTTTACCCGATTTGTATTTAAGTACTTATAGACCAGGGTCGCAGAACGAAGGAGGGACGATATGACACAGAGGAGAGGTCATTGAGCCCACTCCATACTTCAGAGTTTGTTGGTGGCACCGGGTGGGGTGAGAGGTGACGAGCGAAGCATGGACCCACTTCCACAGGTCAGAGGGACAGAAGGCACAGTGCTGGGAGGTTGTGGATCGGACTGATATATTGGGCTACACGACCCCTGGTATCCTGGTAATGGGGATAGGCATGCCTTAGTGGGAAGTACTGGGCATTAGTAGGGAGGAGGTTTAGTTTCCTCCTGCGGTGGCCCAGTGTAAGGCGCCTAGACACCTGCCCAGAGGGAAGTTACAACCCCTACCCGCTCACAACGCGTGGTTCACCTATCGGTGGAATTTTGTGGACTTCCTCCAGAACACCTCGATCTTGGTCGCTGTGGATTTTTAAGGCCTGCCCCATTCCAACATTCCTAAGCCCTACAGACGGCCGACGCGTTATCACGTCCTCCGGTACTGACGGGGTGCCTGAGGATATAGTGTGATCGTAGTTACCTCTAGAGTCTGGAGGGGTTTAT
The DNA here is from genome assembly GCF_020615455.1 of Coregonus clupeaformis. Lineage (NCBI taxonomy): Eukaryota > Metazoa > Chordata > Actinopteri > Salmoniformes > Salmonidae > Coregonus > Coregonus clupeaformis. The sequence continues at coordinate 25,665 of NW_025536763.1, forward strand.
GGAACGCCTGGTCTGAGCTAGCCTACCTCAGGTTTTCACCCTGAGAGTAATGGGCAGGTGGAGAGAGTGAACCAGATGTGGGTAGGGTTTCTGAGGTCCTATTGCCAGGACCGGCAGGAGGAGTGGTGGGGTAAGCCCAAAACACTCCACTCCTCCACTAAACTACGCTTTTAGTGTGTGCTGGGTTATAGACGTTGGCAGATCCTGGCACGTCAGAGCCAGATCGAAGGCCCTGCGGCGGAGGAGTGGTTTAGGCGCTCTGAGGAAATATGAACGGGATGTCATCTGCAGCGCATCAGGCGGAAAAGGCGAGCGCCGAAGCACAGAGGGAGGTCGAGACGGGAGATGGGTCTGGTTGACTGGAAAACCGGCCTTCGCCTGCTCGGCCGGGGATGGGTCTGGTTTGTGGGGCACACGAAAGTCTGAGGAGATTGAACGAGGTATGTTATAGGTTACAACTGCCCATTAAAGCATTAACCCTCGCTCCATGTGTGTCTTCTCAGGCCGGTGGTAGCTGGTCACTCCAGGAGAATGAGGTACGAGAGGCCTCCTCCACCTCCTCAGCCTAGACATCGAGGGGGCTCGTAGGACGGGCTCGTCTGGAATGAGGATTTGAGGGGAGTGGGAGGGGAGTGGAGGAACGTGGGGGTCCTAGGAGGGAATCAACTCCCTGCTGAGGGATTTCCACCGGAGTATGATCGCCTTCGCCTCCCTGGCCGCCCCCGAGGTTGGGGCGAGTGGAGCCGCGCCGGCAAAGGGGGTAGGTCACGGATTCAGCCGCGGCTGGTCCCCCTGCTGGCTCGGGCAGGCCTCGGCGCTCGGCCGCCCGGAGTACTAGCTACGATCGATGTTTCGGAAGCCATGTCTTGTTTTGTTTTTTATTGTTTAGAATCCTGTTTCCCATTATGTGTATTGTATTTCCTATATTACCCTATTGGTTATTGGTGTGTGATTGTTTTTGTCATTCAGCAGTTGCTTTGTGTACGGTATTTTGTGTTTTCTCCTGTTTGGAGGTTTGTTGTTTGTAACGTAATTTTTACTGTGTTCAGTAAAGTACGTTGTCAGCGCTCTGTGTCCTGCGTTTGACTTCGCTGACCGCATATACGGCGCGGGACAGTGACAAAACTGCACATTTTAGAGTGGCCTTTTATTGTCCCCTGCACAACGCACCTGTGTAATGATCAAGCCGCCCTTAACAGCCCTTGATATGCCACACCTGTCAATGGATGGATTATCTTGGCAAAGGAGAAAATGCTCACTAACAGGGATATAAACAAATGTGTGCACAAAATATGGAGAGAAATAAGCTTTTTGTGCATATGTGGAACATCTCTGAGATCTTTTATTTCACCTCGTCGAAACATGGGACCAATATTTTACATGTTGTGTTTATACTTTTGTTCAGTATACATAAGGTGAAATGTTTCCGGTGGGAAAATAATTAGGGGTGAAGTATCTTAGTCTACTCATTTATTTGACTTTTTCCGTTATAAAAAGAAGAAAACATACCCATAAACAGAGGCAAACCACTGCTCTCGATTGCCCTGCTAGAAACTCCATCCAAAAGTAGGATGTGAATTCTCCTACCATGTTGACCTAGGGATCTTATCGGGATCTTATCAGGATCCCTCCTGCAAAGATTTAAGGCCTCAGTACCAGGACACTCACACTCTCTTACTGGAGAACCAATCATTTGATCACATCCTCGCGGCACAACTCACAGTCATTTATTTCCCTCTATCACCGTTGGGAAATCCACAACAGAAAGCGCCTTTCAGCTGGGTGGGCGATGCAAACACTGGTTGCCTTATCTGGTCCATGCAGGAGCTGAATTGGAGCGAGCCATGGGCAACCGTAATAAGACACTAAAAAGCTGCTGCCACAGTTTACCAATTAAAACACTGCAGGTCTACAAGCATAATCCCCACTGGCCCCAGGGTTAACCTCACAGTGCTAGGATGCAGAGAGACGAGAACTTCAAACAGCTTTATGGTTGATCCTCCTGCAGACTCGGTGAATATTCAAACAGCTAATCCAATTCTTTATAATGTTGATATTCTTGCTTTAATTTGATATTTTTTGGAGAGCCCATATAGGTTACGTAATGGTTTGCTGTTTTATAGTAAATCCCTTCCTCCGGACTGGACAGGGTGTGTGTGTGCGTGTAATGTGTGTTTGTGTGTGAGGCACGCTTGTGCGTGTGTGTATGCCCATGATCTTCAAATTTTGAATGCATCTAAACTGGATTATGATTAATAAAAAGAGCTCAGCTACTCATTTGAGGAAGAACAACAACTCAAAAATATGTACTCAGAAGGAAATGATGTGTGAGATATCATGCAGAGGCATGTATTGCACTGTCTCAGTCTTTTATCGGCCATTATTTGAACAGGTCTGTCACCCATCAACTGCAAGTTGCACATACATAATTAGTATGCGAGTTGTTCATGTTATGTTGCCTAAAAGAACAGCTGAATTGCTTCATGAACGTGGTAGCTTGCACCTAAGGATGTTCAAGAACATACCGTACTTTGGAATTACTTAAATATATATCATACAAAATTCAATCTTAGACTTCATACATTCTTCAACACTTTGCTTCTGGTATAGTATAGACTACTAACCAGGACCTGTATCCATAAAGCATCTTGTTGCAGGAGTGCTGATCTAGGATTAGTCTAGCCTTTTAGATAGTAATGAATAAGATTATATGGACAGATCCTAGATCAGCACTCCTACTTTGAGATGCTATGTGATTCGACCCAGCATATATTCCAGAAACTGTTCAGAGTAAAAAATCAAGAATATCTACCTTTTGAGCGATGTGTGCAGACTGCAGTCGCTTGGCATCAACTATGGCATGTAGTTTCTCATATTCAGCCGGTTTATACTTTGAGCTTCCAAGTCCATCCTTCATCCTGAGAGTCAGTTTTTCTATATCAATGAAAGAAAGCATCAAATATACAATATAGATGTGTTTCTAGGAAGCATTGAGCAGTGAAAAGTGCATGAACTGTCAATCATTCAAACAACTGTCAATTCTCAATTATTTCTCTTGATGACAGAGCAGAAGAAGTGAGGTGGAAATGGCACATCCACTGTCCTATAACGCTCTGATGTGCGTCTTTGTGTGCATCCCAAATGGCATCCACCAAGCAATGTAGTGCACTACATAGGGAAAAGGGGTGCCATTTAGGATGCAATGTAGTGCAATACAAGGGAAAAAGGGTGTCATTTAGGATGCAGACTTCATGATTAGAGATGTCCATATAGGGAGTAGAAAGAAGGAAGGAAACAAACTGGTCAGTGCCAGACAGACAGGTCCTGATTAGTTCAGCTGTGACTCCAGGAGACAGGTGAATAAACACAAGCAATGCTGCCACTGACAACGCAGGCATAAAGGTCTTGGTTGAGATGGCTGAACTCTATTACACAAAGGACTTCAGGTCAAATTTGCTTAAGAGAGCAGCAGAATTTGACCTGAAGTCCCTGTGTTATGAGATTCAGCCATCTCTTAAGAAGTCAGTGAGTCTAGAGGAAAGAGCAGTAAGAAGCAGTCAGCAATGGTTTGGATTGGAGCTGAGCTGACTTACCTAAATCTTCTGTTCGGCAATTGGTTATAAAGCCATGTAGGTCTCTTCCACTATCGCTACATCTGTTGGATCAATAGTACATGTCTGATTTCATTGTAAATTGTAAGTCGCTCTGGATAAGAGCGTCTGCTAAATGACTAAAATTTAAAATGTAAATGATTTTAAACAAGGAATTTGGGGTAACGCTTTACATGAATTTGCCTGTATACAGTGTGTAATTGTAACACAGTTATATAATTATCTCTTAACAACAGGTAGTAATATGTTATGTGCCATAATATTACACCATTGTAATCACATAATTTTAGCAAGTAACATCAGCCAAAGGGAAAAAACATTAATATGTAAATAGAAGGTTCTTTAAAGTTTGACAGAAAGGTCACCACACAACCTCATCACATTCCTGCTGTTGCTTTGAGTCAGCTTATTCAAAGGATTAAAATGTACATTGAAGAATTTAATGGAGAAAACCACTATCACTAAATTTCTCCCAAAACAGCATATTCAACATTCAAGGTCTAAGAGGTTATAGAAATAACCTATGAATTCTCATTAGCTCTTCAAAGTGTCTGAAAGTTAAAAGCCAGATGATACACTGTGTTACTGTAAAGAGACATGCTAGAATATTTATTGGGTTTACTAATGTGGAATATCCTCCACATACATTTTGAATTGATCATGTAAATTACCTATAATATAATAATTGTCAGCTGAAAAGAGTGTCTGCTAAATGACTAAAATGTAAATGTAATTATTGTGAGGTTAATTGTGGTAAGTGATACTAAATAAAAAGTGAATTAATCATATCATAACATAACATAAGAAAAAACTGACAAATGCACAAACAAAATGTCTCAGCTGAATCAATCAATCAATCAATCAAATCGTGTCAGCAGATGTCACAAAGTGCTATACAGAAACCCAGCCTAAAACCCCAAACAGCAAGCAATGCAGATGTCGAAGCACAGTGGCTAGGAAAACTCCCCTAGAAAGGCAGGAACCTAGGAAGAAACCTAGAGAGGAACCAGGCTCTGAGGGGGTGGCCAGTCCTCTTCTGGCTCGCCGGGTAGACATTATATGAGAACATGGCCATTTAAGGCTAGATTGTTCTTCAAGATGTTCAAACGCTTCATAGATGACCAGCAGGGTCAAATAATAATCAGTGGTTGTAGAGGGTGCAACAGGTCAGTACCTCAGGATTAAATGTCAGTTGGCTTTTCACTGCAGCCGAGCATTCAGAGGTCGGGACAGCAGATGCAGTAGAGAGAGAGAGAGTCGAAAACAGCAGGTCTAGGGACAAGGTAGCACGTCCGGTGAAAAGGTCAGGGTTCCTAGCCACAGGCAGAACAGTTGAAGACTGACATCAAATGTTCTTTAATTAAAGATTAAATCAATTTGACATGGTAGGACTGTGGGAGGGTGTTGAGGAAAAGAGCAAAATAGAATAATAATTTATTCTTAATTCATTTGATTATCCTTTCTTCAGCGAAGTGTATGTCTTGAGGTTTCTCTACATTGGATTAATTTAAGGCTACCTAAAGTGTGCGAAGATATTTTTTATTAAAATAATCAATGTCCATATCAATGACCCTGCAGATTGTGAGCCATTTTGGCAGGGCTATATACCAACTGATCACATGGGTACACAGGTGACTGGATCGAAGCGTAAGCACAGGTGAGAGGAGAGAGCAAATGGTACTTTACACTCAGTGTTGACTCTTCCTTTAAGCAGACCACGTGCTGCGCGTAGGGCCCGCGGGCCACTAGGGGCACTCAGCCTGGGTCTCATTGACTGTTGAAAGTTAGGAAATAGAAGTTAAAAAGGTGCAATTTCGAAATGTTGTAGTGCATCAGAAGTTTTCCAGTTGTTATTTCAGTCACTTAATTAGCCCATGTCAGCTAACATTTTTTTGGGATTGCTAGGTAAGGTAGTCTAGCCAGCTATCTAACCCTTGTAGTAGGCCTAATAATCACCAAATTACCAACCGGGCATGCAGGGCATGTGCTCAGGGGCCCTGACCTCCAGGGGTCCCCCATTGATTTTGTTAGTCACTCTCTCACATAGATATCAACGAACATGGCATTAGTCATGGTCAAAATGTTTAGAAGCAGAAAATTAGCTTTAAAACTCCAAAAGTATATCACCCCTATGGCCAGCGAGGTGGCGGGGAGCACCAAATGTAATTTAGGGCCCCCAAAAGGCTAGAGGTGGTATAGCCTACTAGTCCCAGGAAAGATCTAAATATCTACCGTCTCACTAGAACGTTTGTCTCATTAGAACGTGTATGCATCACGTCTGTAGCCTACGCTACGCTAATATTTTTTTGCATTGGAGCTCTGTATTATAGGCCTATTCTGCAATAAATTGGAACATCACCCAATAAAGCCAATTCCATGTAGTCGCGTCATGAACTGCTCTCAACCTCTGCTGTTTCAAAGTGATTTGACACTAGCAGGGCCTACATGTACAGGGGGAAAAAGTAGCTTAGTCTACACCAGGCTGTGAACTGCTCACAAGCCTACACCTGGACCATATGGATTATATTTATTAGGCCAACTCACGATGAAGATAAATTAATGTTTTACGTCGCTTTTAGCCTACTGTATAAAACAATTAATAAGTAGCCTACATAACGGGACAGACATCGGTAAACACTTTAGTCTACTACATGATTAGCCTTTACTGTATCCTACCTTATTATGGTCACCTCCACAGCATAACATTTATTTGGTTGACAAAATGTGTAACCAAGGAAACGATTTTTTCCCTTACCATTGGTCTATTCAACAATGCGAGTCTCCGATGAAACGCCCTCTTTTCCAAACTAGACGCAATGAAGACTGAAGCTAACCTACAGTGATGTGACGTCATGCATACTCGTATTCCTTTCGAGTGGAAGCAGAGAGCGAAGAAGAGGTCTTGTTCCTCACTATGGAGGCGAGTATCACTGCTCCGCTGCATGGGACTAGGAGCGGACTTGTAGAGGTGCTACTTCGATGAAGTTACATGTTCCAATGTGGATCCACGCCAAAACACAGCGATCACAATAATACTCCTCCTCAAGGTACAGACTTGCTTTCATTCATTCTAAATCTATTAGAATATCTGTACAAATTAAAGCATCTGTTGGCTAAAGGTCTGCACTAGACGAGCTCTGATTCCAGTCATAAATTCATTTTTAAACCTTAGGAATTAAAGCTAGCCTTTACATAGCAAGCAAGGATCTTAGCTAATGCACACTAATCTTTCTCTTGTGACTGATTCACTACCACGTAACGTTACACCTCTGAGGGACCTTCACTGGGTGGTGAATGTCGCGTTTAGGTGCGCTTTGATACATTGTAGCCGAAACTTTTGATTTGTCCATTATTGTATCATGTGGACGTTACACGAAGTTCTACTTTTTGTAGGACTATGAGTTACTTTGTATGAAAATCGCCCTTGAGACTCGGTGATCGAAATGCACCCGTAGATAAGTATAGGTAGTGTGTGGGGAATCTGAGGAATGCGAGGTCGCTGAGGGGCGGGAGATTCATGCACTTCCTACTACATCTTTATTTTCTCACGTTTATTTAGGTTTAAACTCACGACTGTATTAAATGTCCTTACCTAGTCTAACAGTCTATACTTGTCATTGGCATTGATTATAATTTGTTCAATTTTCAAATCACGTAGCCTATAGATTGATTGTTTTACAGTTCTGCACCAATTCTGAAACAAAACCACCTTTTGGCCACGAGAGAGAGAGAGTGACTCACTCGTCCCTTAAGATGTCGCTTTAAATTATAATAGGTGTATCTAACATAAAATAAATGTATTTGGGATTGGCTATTCTTGTGGTTTGTTCATACTGTTAACGTCTTCATGTTTTAATTTCAGCTAAACTAGTTCACGTGTCCCATACATAGCCGTTTTCTGGATTCATGCTAATCAAGGCAAAGCATGTTAGGGCAGATTGATGCTAGGTTACTCAAAGGAAAAGTGCAAGGCGTGTCAGTTTGAAGTTCAGTTAACGGTCATTTATTTTCAGTATTACAGTGTAGGGAACAGGGAAAGTTGAGTGTCTTGCCACAAGCGCACACTATTGACTACATTTCTCACTCTAATCACTCACTGTCCCATTCAGGATAGCAGGCAAACTGTTCCCTACTATTTCAGAGATGCCTAGCCTACTCGATATTTTTGACGGTTTCTACGTTTTCATTTCAAGCATTCATTTAAAATGCACCTCTGGGAATGTGCACAAATATCTGAACTAAACGCAGCATAGGAATGAGAGAAGGTATCCACAACATTTTAGAGGTACAATTATTTCATAATCAATATCACCTGAGTGAATGTATTTCTTGAGCTGATGTTGCTCATCCAAATAACTCAAACCATACAGGAATAATCCGCTGTGCCATTATCACACTTCACAAAAACAGATATAGCTACTCTGTTGCCTTGCTTGGAAGACATTTACAAGGGCATATGCAGAAGTAGACTAGCACCCGTGTGGCTGAGACCAGTGCAACTGCCTCTGGACACTTGCATATGATAAGAACATACTGGTCTCTTATGTCTCACAAATCTCTCACCATGTACATGAAGGCATAGACAAAGAATAGTTGTTAGGGCAGCTGAACCAATGGGTTGCTTTTGTGTTTGTGCATTTGCTATGGAGATTTGATTGACAACTGCATGAAATACTTATTTGTTCAGTTCTACCTATTTATCAATCACTTTTGGTCCAGTTGGTGACTTGCTCTCTTTGGTGTGCATCACTGTGTTCAAAATAGCCTTTTGTTATTGTAAGGAATTGTTTCTCTCTGTGGTTCTCTTCAATGCTTCTCAATACTTTCTCTTCTGTTGAAAAGTATTGTATCTGGTCACCAATGGTGTCAATAGATTGACAAAGAATCATCAACAACGTCAGAGTACCTAGAATATCTAACCACTTGTATTTGCTTTAGAGGCTAGCTCTCTGCATGTCTGTAGCTCTTTATATTCTACAGGCATCAGTCCATACCCTAGTTGACATACACTGTACTGTATATTCTTTGAGAAAGAAAAGGTGCTATCTAGAACCAAAAAGGGTTCTTTGGCTGTCCCTATAGAATAACCCTTTGAAGCTAGGTAAAATCCTTTGGTTCCAGATAGAAACCTTTCGGATTCCATGTAGAACCCTTTCCACAGAGGGTTCTACATGTAACCCAAAAGGGTTCTACCTGGAACCAAAAAGGGTTCTCCATGGGGATAGCCAAGAACCCTTTGGAACCCTTTTTCAAGACTCCAGCTCACTAGGGTGAGTGGTGGTGATATTTGAGGTCATGTTGATACTACCAGCCTATACTCTGAGTCTGTGTGCTTCTTCTCTCTCTCTCTCGGTCTCTCTCGGTCTCTGTCTCTGCCTCTGCCACTCCCAGGTCAGATGCACTATCGCGATGCTCCTCGTGATTCACATAACCAAGCCACACTCGTAACAGCTGACATCTATTGAAAGAATTCACTTAATAAAAATAAAAATGTATCATGAGGTATTGCAGCAAAGGCTGAATATAAAAACCTTCTTTGTGCAAGTGTTCATGTTTGAGAATGTGGTGTTGCTCTTGCACAAATGGTAGAGGGAGGATGTTTTTTGCGAGGGCCACAAAGGGAGACAATCACAAACGTCTTATTGGAGTCTATAGGAGATGGAGCAAAGCTTGTGGGTTCAACAACAACAACGATGTTTGTTTGAATTGTGTCCGACTCCTCGAGAGTTGCTACCCCTCACTCTTACATTTTACATTTTTACATTTTAGTCATTTAGCAGACACTCTTATCCAGGAGCGACTTACAGTTAGTGAGTGCATACATTTTCATACTCTTGCGTGTATGTTGGTATAGATGTAATCAATTAAGGCTCTGTTCACCTCTGTTATTGTGAGACCGTGACTGTTGACCCTAGAGGAAGAAGGGCTGCATTGTTTGTGTGATCATTGGAACAAATGCTGCTTTTATAGTCTGAGTCTCAGCAGAAACACAGCCAGTTTATGCCCAAATGGCACCCTATTACCTTAGTGCACTACTTTTGACTAGGGGCCATAGGGCTCTCGGTCAATAAGTAGTGCATTAGTGTAGAGAATAGGGTTGCCATTTGGGAAGCCGGCCCAGACTGTGTGCTGCTGCTTGCAAAAGGCCCTTTTTTATCTGGTTTGTTGTGATTGTTTTGACCTCGTGCTCATGTCAGATGCTGTTTAACAGGGACTGACATCAGTCAGTTGAATAGTTCAGCCGATTTTAGATGCCCCTCATTGTTGAATCATTCTGTCGAATTCTGCTGTTTGAGACAGTAACCCGGCAAAGGCTTCGGGTCACCCTACATATCGAATTGTTATTATTCAACATTTCATGCCTGAATAAGACCCATTATATAAAGCATTCATTATCTTTGTTTTGGGGTCTGCTATTGGTTTAGTAACATGTATTCAACTATATGTTTAGTGGCTATATTCATCAGTGTATTTTTTGAGCTGAGAGGCGGTGAATGGATGCTAATTAATTAAACTACTAACAATATTATAAAAACCTTGTTGTTCATGTTGGTCATGTAATAACAAAAACCACTACACTTTCTGCAATTACAAAGCAATGCAGTACTATGTAACAACAATGTAGTAATTACAGTATAAGAGCAACTTAATGTTCAGTGTTACCCATTATTTCCTGCCTCAAGCAATCAAGTTGAAAGTCTGTCCCCTGTCCAGAAAATAGCTATCCAGTTCATCACCAGTCCACAAGAGTTGAGAGGGGTTGAAATGCACCAACTCCAGTTAGATAAAGTTAATTTGTTTGTTTCTCCGCCAGTTAATCTGAATCATTGTTTCAGATAATAACGTTTTTCTCTCAGCAGATAAGGATAAATCATACATTATGCATACACATACATTATGCATACACTCCAAAGATTATGAGATATTGAGTAATATTTAACTTTAATGAATGGCCATGAGTGTACATGACTACTGATGTGGATTTCGCAAAGCACTCCCCTGCCTTCCCCAACACTTAGCTAATCTACTGTAATGGGGGATTATTATGGATATTAACAATAAGGCCCGAGAGGTGTGGTATAAGGCCAATATACCATGCTAAGGGCGGTTCTTAGGCACCACGCAACGCTGAGATACAGCCTTAGCTGTGGTATATTGGCCATATACCACAAATCCCTGAGGTGCCTTATTGCTAGTATAAACTGGTTACTAACATCAATAGAACAGTAAACACGTAGTTCTCTCTCATACCCATGGTATATTGTCTGATATACAGTATGAAAAATGTATGCACTCACTAAATGTAAGTAAGCTCTGGATAAGAGCGTCTGCTAAATGACTAAAATGTAAATGTAAAATATACCACGGCTTTCAGCCAATCAGAATCCAGGAGGCAAACTACCCGGTTTAAAATGCTAGATGAATCACTTCTATCATCATCCATGATTGTCTAGGTTTCCATCCGTGCCCTGAACAACCTGTGACAGGTGATGAGGCTCCATACCCTGCTGAGTCCCCCTGGAAAGACACTCAGGATGCATCCCAAATGGCCCTATTCAGAACGGCTCATAATAATGGCCGGAACGGGCGCAAATGGAATGGCATCAAACACCTGGAAACCTTGCGTTTGGTGTATTTTTATGCCATTCCACTGATTCCGCTCCCAGTCATTACCACGAGCCCATTCTCACCAATTAAGGTGCCACCAACCTCCTGTGCCCTATTCCTACATAGTGCACTACTTTTGACCAGAGCCTTATGGGCCCTGGTCAAAAGTAGTACACTGTATAGGGAATAGGGTGCCATTTGGGACACATCCTCAGTCATTCACTGCCTCTGTGGTTCAGAGGCTGGCCTCCAACACTGAATCCTAATATCCATTAAGAATGGTATCCATCAAGTCTGCTGCCGTCACCCTTCTTCTTTAGGATGTCTTTTTCCATATAATATTTGTTCCTCTTTCTTTCCATCCCACATTTGCATGGTGTGGTCTTAAGAGAGTTAGCCCAATCCTTGAGGGCAACCACAAGTTGTATACTAGAAAATTCCACTGTGAGTCTGTAATATCTATCCCAGTTTTATCACTTGGGTGACAGACTTTTCTGGGAATAGAAGAACTGTGAGCACAACATATTTTTAATCGGTGACCTTTTCAACAGAATGAGAAGAGATGAACCAACACCCAGTTTAAACTGTTGACCTCACTGAACCGTGTACAGTATTTGAATAAAACCCACCATATTGCAGAATCTACGCTAGTCCTCTATTAGATCTAATGCTAGCTTTCATGTATTGTATATAAAATCTAGGTAATTAAAGGATGATGTTCCACATGCAGTGTGTAGTCAGTTCTGCTACTATGGGGCTGTTGTGTTGCGGTACAGTGAAATGATTTGGTGAGGCATGCTGCTGATCTAACTGGATATGTAGATGCATTCATGAAAGAGCTCCAGATGTCATGCTTTGGTTAGATCCTGGGCAGCTGAAGATAATAAAGAACACAAAACATGTCAGCGCTTTGAGAGATTAGGTGCACAATAGAATAGCCTTTCATAGTCCTGACATGCTGAGTCTGAAAGACCAGCGGCTCTCACGCTCCAGACTTGTGCTATGTGGAGTGGACAGCAGGGAATGGGAAATAGCCATTTCAGTGTGAATTGCTCCAGATGTGGCTCACTTACCAGACAGAGTCTTTTCTGCCAGCTCCCAACCCTACCTCCTCAACGGGGGGAGGAGGAGAGAGGAGGGTATCTTATTGAATATTTCAAAGACAAAGTGCTTGTTACCGTATCACTCCGGGGTTCCTGCTCTCTGGTTACTAGAGGCTGAAGACTGAAGCGGACAGGCCGTCTCCCCGCTGAGCGCATTGCCTAACAGACAGGGCCTCCAGAGAGTTCAGCAGGAGTCACTGAGTAATGGACAACATGACATAACCTGGCATGACACTGCGTGATGAATGGACAATTGTTAAGCCTTATGTCATATCGCCTAAGTAATACATCGTTCAGCTGGGGCCAAAATGGCCAAGTGTTTTATTCTTCTGGCTAAGATGGCTTCATTTGGATGATGGATGTATTTCGTCAGTATAGTTGGTGTGCCTCAAAAGAGAGTTAAATGTATCACCTAGCCTAACTATTCAGTGGTGTGTTGACTGTTGATGTAGGGTGAGGGGAAATACTACAAATGTGGTGTCGGATGTCATCCCAGAGTGGGGAGCAGGCACGCTTGGGTGCTGGATTTGGTTGGAGGTGATCGCATCTCCCCTATGTCAGGAACTATATTCTCCTCAAGTCAGTGGGCTGATGTCAGAGGTTTATGCAGGCTGTAGAGGCTCGGAAGTCTAAAACTGAAACCATAGTCAACCTGCAGGATTCCTACGCCTCACCTGCTTCCATTCATGGCCTTTCCTTTCAGCAGAATATCCACTTGTTAAATGTCAAGCAATTTCAAAGTGCTGTATGTTTAGTAATTAACTTCAGTGAAAGGGGTTGAGATGTTGAAACTGAACAAATTTAGTTCAAGTGCATGACATTTACATTGACATTTCATCAGATGCTATTATGTACTTTTACTGTGGTTGGTTTTAAGATCTAGTGTTGATGTTGAGGAGCTAGTTGACTCTTAACAGAAGCTCCACATCAACAAAAGAGTGATCAAATTAAGATCCTACATCTGTATGTGGCTCACTGTCTTGATAAAGTGACAAGATGAAAACGGACACATTTTGAGCCTTGAGGAAATGGTGGGCATAAAGTAGCTTTGACCAATCAACATTTCCACTGGCGCTTTCTTCTCTTCAGGTTTTTCAATTTTTCCAGCACAAAGTTTTGACATGACCCTGGAAGCAGAGAACAGTCCCCGGAATTACCTGCAATTTACTCCCGCTGTGTAATGTCTGAAAAAGTTGACACTTGGCAGAATGGAACTTCACTATGGCCGCTATGCTAACAGCTATATATAATGTCAGGCAGCCGACCCGTTTTAAAGGGCTCATTTTTCCACCTCTGTTTTACTAGTGAATATGTCGCTGGCAAGAAAGGGCCTCATATCAGCCCTTTTCACTTCAACTGCTTTGCCAAACCCTCTATTTGGATCATGTAAGTTAAACTCCCAGCTGCTCATACCTTCTTCCAGAGTTGTTGTTATGAAGAGCTAGTTTGAACTTAAGAGAAACTTCAGAAATTGCTTGGAAATGTTGGATATTCATGAAATGCCTTAAATTGACAATACTTGAAGAGTTATTTCTACTTAGATGAGACGTTACTAAACTGTTTAAACTGGATGTTTGGATTTGGATTAATCTTTGCTCCAATTGGTATTTTTCTGCCAAAAAGCCAGGGTGAAATGGACAAAATGAGCAAGATGCACATGTGATGTTGTGTCCCTGACATCTTCGATAGAAAACAATAGGTAGGAAAGAGGAGCATCACGAGCTGTGGTATGATGAATGCTTGATGAAACTACACTTGGGCTATTGCTCCCTCCAGACATACATTGTAGTCCAATGCGTTTTGATAAAAGTACATATTTCACCACAGAGCAGTAAAGTCATGGTTGGCCTACATGAATAATATCTGAGAGAACAATTAAAGCCCTTCTCATAGATTCTCTATTACCTCAGAGTACTACTCTCCCACTCCTCAGCCCAGCTGAGGGCTCCCGAGTGGCGCAGTGGTCTAAGGCACTGCATCTCAGTGCTTGAGGCGTCATTACAGACCCCCTGGTTCGATTCCAGGCTGTATCACAACGGCCGTGATTGGGAGTCCCATAGGGCAGCGCACAATTGGCCCAGTGTCGTCCGGGTTTGGGCGGTGTAGGTCATTGTAAATAAGAATTTGTTCTTAACTGACTTGCCTAGTTAAATAAAGGTTAAATAAAATAAATAAAATATAAAGCTCCCTTCCACTCCTCCCAGTGCTCTATATCCCCCTTTCTGTGGCTTTGCTTTATAAGCCATCTTGTGTTTTAGAGTTCCTGTTTTAAAGTGCCATTGGTTTGTTAAAAAAAATTTGTCTATAAACCTTTGGACATACAGTGGGGGAGAACAAGTACAGTGGGGGAAGAAAAGTATTTAGTCAGCCACCAATTGTGCAAGTTCTCCCACTAAAGATGAGAGAGGCCTGTAATTTTCATCATAGGTACCGTCAACTATGACAGACAAAATGAGAAAAAAATCCAGAAAATCACATTGTAGGATTTTAAATGAATTTATTTGCAAATTATGGTGGAAAATAATTATTTGGTCAATAACAAAAGTTTCTCAATACTTTGTTATATACCCTTTGTTGGCAATGACACAGGTCAAACGTTTTCTGTAAGTCTTCACAAGGTTTTCACACACTGTTGCTGGTATTTTGGCCCATTCCTCCATGCAGATCTCCTCTAGAGCAGTGATGTTTTGGGGCTGTCGCTGGGCAACACAGACTTTCAACTCCCTCCAAAGATTTTCTATGGGGTTGAGATCTGGAGACTGGCTAGGCCACTCCAGGACCTTGAAATGCTTCTCACGAAGCCACTCCTTCGTTGCCCGGGCGGTGTGTTTGGGATCATTGTCATGCTGAAAGACCCAGCCACGTTTCATCTTCAATGCCCTTGCTGATGGAAGGAGGTTTTCACCAAAATCTCACGATACATGGCCCCATTCATTCTTTCCTTTGCACGGATCAGTCGTCCTGGTCCCTTTGCAGAAAAAACCCCCCAAAGCATGACGTTTCCACCCCCATGCTTCACAGTAGGTATGGTGTTCTTTGGATGCAACTCAGCATTCTTGTCCTCCAAACACGACGATTTGAGTTTTTACCAAAAAGTTCTATTTTGGTTTCATCTGACCATATGACATTCTCCCAATCCTCTTCTGGATCATCCAAATGCACTCTAGCAAAACTTCAGACGGGCCTGGACATGTACTGGCTTAAGCAGGGGGACACGTCTGGCACTGCAGGATTTGAGTCCCATGCGGCGTAGTGTGTTACTGATGGTAGGCTTTGTTACTTTGGTCCCAGCTCTCTGCAGGTCATTCACTAGGTCCCCCCGTGTGGTTCTGGGATTTTGCTCACCGTTCTTGTGATCATTTTGACCCCACTGGGGTGAGATCTTGCGTGGAGCACAGATCGAGGGAGATTATCAGTGGACTTGTATGTCTTCCATTTCCTAATAATTGCTCCCCACAGTTGATTTCTTCAAACCAAGCCGCTTACCTATTGCAGATTCAGTCTTCCCAGCCTGGTGCAGGTCTACAATTTTGTTTCTGGTGTCATTTGACAGCTCTTTGGTCTTGGCCATAGTGGAGTTTGGAGTGTGACTGTTTGAGGTTGTGGACAGGTGTATTTTATACTGATAACAAGTTCAAACAGGTGCCATTAATACAGGTAACGGAGTGGAGGACAGAGGAGCCTCTTAAAGAAGAAGTTACAGGTCTGTGAGAGCCAGAAATCTTGCTTGTTTGTAGGTGACCAAATACTTATTTTCCACCATAATTTGCAAATAAATTCATAAAAAAATCCTACAATGTGATTTTCTGGATTTTTTTCAATTTGTCTGTCATAGTTGACGTGTACCTATGATGAAAATTACAGGCCCTCTCATCTTTTTAAGTGGGAGAACTTGCACAATTGGTGGCTGACTAAATACTTTTTCCCCCACTGTATTTGATACACTGCCGATTTTGCAGGTTTTCCTACTTACAAAGCATGTAGAGGTCTGTAATTGTTATCATAGGTACACTTCCACACATTGTATGATTTTTAAGTAATTAATTTGCATTTTATTGCATGACATAAGTATTTGATCACCTACTAACCAGAAAGAATTCCGGCTCTCACAGACCTGTTCGTTTTTCTTTAAGATGCCCTCCTGTTCTCCACTCATTACCTGTATTAACTGCACCTTTTTGAACTCTTTACATGAATAAAAGACACCTGTCCACACACTCAATCAAACAGACTCCAACCTCTCCACATTGGCCAAGACCAGAGAGCTGTAAGGACGTCAGGGATATACTTGTAGACCTGCACAAGGCTGGGATGGGCTACAGGACAATGGGCAAGCAGCTTGGTGGAGAAGGCAACAACTGTTGGCGCAATTATTAGAAAATGGAAGAAGTTCAAGATGACGGTCAATCACCCTCTGTCTGGGGGGCTCCATGCAAGATCTCACCTCGTGGGGCATCAATGATCATGAGGAAGGTGAGGGATCCGCCCCAGAACTACACGGCAGGACCTGGTCAGCTGACCTGAAGAGAGCTGGGACCACAGTCTCAAAGAAAACCATTAGTAACACACTACGCCGCCATGGATTAAAAATCCCTGCAGCGCACGCAAGGTCCCCCTGCTCCAGCATCGCATGTCCAGGCCCATCTGAAGTTTGCCAATGACCATCTGGATAATCCAGAGGAGGAAATGGGAGAAGATCATGTGGTCTGATGAGTACATAAATAGAGCTTTTGGTCTAAACTCCACTCGCGTGTTTGGAGGAAGAAGAAGGATGAGTACAACCCCAAGAACACCATCCCAACCGTGAAGCATGGAGGTGGGAAACATCATTCTTTGGGGATGCTGCAAAGGGGGAGCAGGACGACTGCACCGTATTGAAGGGGAGGAGTGGATGGGGCCATGTATCGCAGATCTTTGGCCAACAACCTCCTTCCCTCAGTAAGATCATTGAAGATGGGTCGTGGCTTCGGGTCTTCCAGCATGACAACGACTCTAAAGACACAGCCAGGGCAACTAAGGGTGAGTGCCTCCCGTAAGAAGCATCTCAAGGTCCTGGAGTGGCCTAGCCAGTCTCCAGACCTGAAACAATAGAAAATCTTGGAGGGAGCCGAAAGTCTGTATTGCCCAGCGCAGCCAAACCTGAAGGATCTGGAGAAGGTCTGTATGGAGGAGTTGTTGTGTCAAAATCCCTGCTGCAGTAGTGTGCAAACCTGCGTCAAGACCTACAGGGAAACGTATGATCTCTGTAATTGCAATCAAAGGTTTCTTTACCAAATATTAAGTTCTGCTTTTCTGATGTATCGAATACTTATGTCATGCAATAAATGTAAATTCATTACTTAAAAATCATACAATGTGATTTTCTGGATTTTTGTTTTAGATTCCGTGTCTCACAGTTGAAATGTACCCTATGATAAAAAAATTACAGACCTCTACATGCTTTGTAAGTAGGAAAACCTGCAAAATTGGCAGTGTCAATACTTGTTCTCCCCACTGTAAGAGAGCATGGCATTTAGCTAACTGGCTAAAACGTTGTTTTACAATTTACATTTTATCCAGAGCGACTTACAGTTAGTGAGTGCATACATTTTTCATACCTTTTCTCATACTTTTTACAAAGGCAACTGAAGGTGATTGGACTGTTTGTCATTTTCCTCGAAAACTCATTTCCCTTTCTCCACATGGTTCAATGCATGTTAGCCCCCAGTTGTATACGGGAACTACATTCTGTTTACCTTTCATTTATTTTTGCTAATCTACCAAGGAAGACTCACAACACAAGACGTATATGCTGCTCTAATTGGAATAACATTGAGTTGGAATCAATTATGTATATAAACCCTGGATTGCTGTTGCTATGTATTGGCCATTGAGAGGCTTTGAAGTCGCTGGTCAGACATACATAATTGACACTCTCAGTAGGAGCAGTCATCCAGGGAATGAATGGGATTCTACAGTATTTCAATTAAATGTTTCAAGGACAAAATTATGTGTATTTAAGTATGTGTATATATATATATTATATATAAAAATGTTTAGCTCACATAATATAATTTAAAAGTATGCATTAAGGTAATATAATACATGTAATAGAATGCATATGGCAAAAACGAATGTAGACATTAATAAATGTATTTCATAGCTTTGAAAATATTTTTACAATGGTGGGGAGTGCCAAGATGGAGGCACGGTGGCTTCAACACAGCGTCATCTATCAGTCATCTAGTGTATATATAAATAATTGGTTGGAATGCATCAGCTTATCTAGCCTCATACACATCTTGTGCACATACAGTGAGGGAAAATAGTATTTGATCCCCTGCTGATTTTGTAACGTTTGCCCACTGACAAAGAAATTATCAGTCTATAATTTTAATGGTGGGTTTATTTGAACAGTGAGAGACAGAATAACAACAACAAAATCCAGAAAACATGTCAAAATTTTCAGAATTGATTTGCATTTTAATGAGGGAAATAAGTATTTGACCCCTCTGCAAAACATGACTTAGTACTTGATGGCAAAACCCTTGTTGGCAATCACAGAGGTCAGACGTTTTCTTGTAGTTGGCCACCAGGTTTGCACACATCTCAGGAGGGATTTTGTCCCACCTCTTTGCAGATCTTCTCCAAGTCATTAATGTTCCAAGCCTGAAGTTTGTAACTCGAACCTTCAGCGTTCCTCCACAGATTTTCTATGGGATTAAGGTCTTGAGACTGGCTAGGGGCTACCCAGGACCTTAATGTGCTTCTTCTTGAGCCACTCCTTTGTTGCCTTGGCCGTGTGTTTTGGGTCATTGTCATGCTGGAATAATCGCATCCAGACCCATTTTCAATGCCCTGGCTGAGGGAAGGAGGTTCTCACCCAAGATTTCCACGGTAACATGGCGCCGTTCATCGTCCCTTTGATGCAGATTAGTTGTCCTGTCCCCTTAGCAGAAAAAAACATAACCCCAAAGAGCAATGTCTTCCACCTCCATGTTTGACGGTGGGGATGGTGTTCTTGGGGTCATAGGCAGCATTCCTCCTCCTCCAAACACGGCCGAGTTGAGTTGATGCCAAAGAGCTGGGATTTTGGTCTCATCTGACAACACTTTCACCCAGTTCTCCTCTGAATCATTCAGATGTTCATTGGCAAACTTCAGACGGGCCTGATATATGTGCTTTTTGAGAGGGGACCTTACGGGTCGCTGTAGGATTTCAGTCCTTTAACACGGTGTAAGGTGTTACCAATTGTTTTCTTGGTGACTATGGTCCCAGCTGCCTTGAGATCATTGACAAGATCCTCCTGTGTAGTTCTGGGCTGATTCCACCATTCTCACGAGTCATTGCAACTCCACGAGGGTGAGATCTTGCATGGAGCCCCAGGCTCGAGGAGAGATTGACAGTTATTTGTGTGTTTCTTCAATTTGCGAATGATCGCACAACTGTTGTCACCCTTTTCAACAAGCTGCTTGGACGTATGGTCTTGTAACCCATTCCAGCCTTGTGGCCAGGTCTACCATCTTGTCCCTGACATCCTTGGAGGAGCTCTTTGGTCTTGGCCATGGTGCGAGAGTTTGGAATCTGATTGATTGATTGATTGCTTTGGACAGGTGTCTTTTATTACAGGTAAAAGCTGAGATTAGGAGCACTCCCTTTGGAAGAGTGTGCTCCTAATCTCAGCCTACGTCGTGTATAAAAATACACCTGGGAGCCAGAAAGATTTCTGATTGAGATGGGGTCAAATACTTACTTCCCTCATTAAAAATGTAAATCAATTTATAACATTTTTACATGCGTTTTTCTGGATTTATTTGTTGTTATTCTGTCTCTCACTGTTCAAATAAACCTACCATTAAAATGATAGACTGATCATTTCTTTGTCCAGTGGGCAAATGCACAAAATCAGCAGGGGATCAAATACTTTTTCCTCACTAAATACATGCAAATACTGTGACAATCTCTACATTGCATGCCTCATCCCTCGGTTGGAAAGTAAAAATGTACTTGGCCTTTTCTATTGTGGAAAGGGTTTTTTCTTCTCTACACAAAATGTACCTGTCCTTGAGAAGGGCTCTGTTAAAGTGAACGAGGCATACAATATTTGAAAGCCAATGTATCATTGTGCTGTGCAGGATTCTCTGTTGAGATGTTGAGATCAGCTTTTTTTGGCTTGTGGTTAAGGTCAACAATGACTTTCCTCACAGTACAGCCCCCCGAGGAAGCAGTTCTTACAGATTCAATGTGACAGGACGTTTGTTTGCACCGGGCCAAAGACGGGTTAGGTTACGTGACAGAAATGAGACCTTCAAATAAAATGATATAGTAGATTTATTTAGTTTGATTTCGCTGCTGATTTGTGAAAGCTATTTCACTTTTCTGAGTTTACTATGACTTGGTCCATTTCTCAGCAAGTTCACTCTTGGTAGAGTGAGTGAAGTGATTGGAAGGAACTGGGAGATACAACAATTGTTAAGGATTAAGCATTCTCAAATAGGAGAATTGTGGTTTTGTAGCCAGGCCTGTTTTCCCAGCTGTGAGTTGAAGGCCAGCACAGAACATAACAGGGAGAAAACAGGTGTCGGCTCCCACACTGCAGGTCAGGACATCCGCAGACAAAGAAGATAAGGTAAATATGGTGGTGGGGGACTAACGTTTGAAGTGTTAATGAGCTGTAACGCTATGGGCGCTACGCTAGCTGCAAGCACGCTAACCGGCCCTTAACGATTGGCTTGCCTTGGATGGACCAACTCTATTTTTCATAGAAATTTACGCTTCATCCCCATTACCAAGGCTGTTTTCTAACGTTAGGCTGTTTTCATGCAGTTATCAGTATCAACCACTTAATTTGAATGGATGGCAGCACGGTTCTCGAAGTGACCTCTGTTCCGTCCACTCTAAAGCGGTGAGTATTTAATAGACCGCTAATGCAAATCACCGTCAGGGAGACGTTGCCAGATCCAGTCTTATTCGATTCTTCTGCCTCAGCCCTCTTTTATAGGGGAAATACTGCTGGTAGTTTCTACTAATGGATAGGTTGATGCCCTGTTCCTTTCCCGGGAGGTTCCTTTACCCAATAATCTTCTCCCAAGGGTTATTGGGATGGGGTTTTATATGCCTTTCACACTCCCTAGTGTCAATCTCTCCCAACTATAGTAGTTTGATCCTTTCCACACCAAATGACCAATGCTGTGTGGAGGGCATTAAACATGGCATCACTTTACATTGAGATAAAAGGTTAACACTTTACGATAAGTTGTTTTACACTTTACATTAAGATAAAGGTTAACCTTCATTAAAGTTGTTTTACACTCTTACATTTTAAGATAAAGGTTAACCTTTACGATAAGTTGTTTTACACTTTACATTACGTTGCTTTAATCTTTATACATGGTAACACTGTAATCAATACAGTAACAACACAATTGTTATTTCATATTATTTTAGGTATTGCTTTGTTATGGCATAGTGAGGGAGTTGAGCGTTTTTGCTATTACAGATTTGGAAAAGGAACCGTCCTATTCCCTTTGGACTGTGTGTCAGATAGGACTGTCTTCATATGAATAATGTTGTGTTCAGCTGATGATACCTCCCACTCCCATTGCAGTTAATCATTTCTCTTTGATTGAAGCCAATGGGATTTATACATGTGCTATCACCAATGAGTGTTCTTACTGAGAATCCTCAGATGTCTGGTGTCAATGTGGGAGAACTGCGACCTCCTGTCTCTGTTTCCTCCCAGTCATTGTGATCACATCCCAATGACACCCCTATTCCTTTATAGGGTATTTACTTTGACCAGGGGCACATAGGAATACCATTTGGGATGCACCTGATTTAGGATGTATGTGGATGTTGACTGGGGAGGGAATAATGGCGGCAGGACTAAGTAGTGTGAACAGAACGAACCGAGAGGAGGGGGAGTTGTGAGGGCTGGCTGGCAGGGCACGGCAAGTGATAAACACCACATGTCATTTTCTCATGTGGTGTTGTAGAGAGGGGACATGACACAGCCCTACTGGGCTCTCTGGCCACGGCTGGATGGCAGCTGTATGCTGGATGCTGGGCCCTGTTACCAGTGATGGAGCATAGCAGGAGATAAAACAAGATTGATGTGATGTTGATACTTCACTGTGACGTATTAATCCCCACACTATATAGTAACACATTTCACAATGAAATGTGCTCATGAGAGAAAGACACACACAACACACACACGCCACACACGCCACACACACAGTGAAGTGACATAAATATCCCACATATGGAAGTGTGAGTGACTGTAATTGTTGCCGCTGTCATCCACCTTATCTTCCCATCTGCTGTATGTACCTACAAGGATGCCTATTGATGAAATAGGCAGCCAGCTAAGCAAAAGCTAATGCTGTTCTTACCCAGTGGTGTGATTGATCATTCAGTTACGAGGACAGTGAAGGCAGTTAATCGGCTGCTTTAATCACTCTAAAATGGAAGAAGCAGCCAAGGTGCTGAGCACGCTGGTAATTCACTCCCAGACAGATTTGTGAGCCGTAACACTGCCAATAGTGGGCCAATTGTTCTTGCTAATGAATTTTTAACATCTATTGGATCTCCAGTCATTTCAATCATCTTGGTATTTCTTGCTGGTCCTCTCCATAAAATCAGCACATTTCTAATGTTCACATTGAAATGTGATAACCACTCTGATAGTGGTAGAAATTGAAAAGCAACAGCTATGAGTGGAGGGGCAGAATGGAATGGAAAAATGATTCAACTGAATTTATTTCCAGCCTTTCTGTCTGAAAGAATAAATAACCCTCGCTGCAGCCCTGATCACCATTTAATTTCCTTCTTTATGAACCACCTGCGGTGGCATGAGCCATGAATATATACGGAACCGAATTATGTGAGTGTTATTTCTGTTTCTGGCTTTGTTTTGCTGCTGTTTGTTTCCAGCAAATGAGCCTGTTGTTCACTACTCATGGGAGAGAAAATCAGAGAGCATTCATCGATTCAGCTCCTGCGCAGGGAGAATCTTCAGTTGACTTTTGTGTGGGTTTGTTTCAGTGTGTGACCACCATTTGACCTTAGGAGATTTAACCAACCTACAGAGCCAATGGAAAGGTTGTGGATTCTTGAGGGTCTGGCAGCTGAATGCATTTGACGTGGAAGGAGCATGTTTTGCTCCGTTCCTCTTTAAAGTCGTCTTTCTGTAAGGGCGTCATCAATTCGGATGTATGCTTATACCCCCACTCTTATAACAATCCTGTTACTGATGACATGTTTCAAACTGCTGATGAACCATTTGGATCAGTCTCTCAGTGAGGCTTGAGACTGCATCCCCAATGGAACCCTATTCCATATATAGTAGGGCGGAACAATACCAGTATCGAGATACTCTTATTGTGGCAAGGAAACAAAACACGAAGTGGGTTTTGACTTCTTTAGGAAAAAACAGCCCTAATGTGTGGGAAACAAACGATATGTTGTCATCCAGTCACATGTATTTCTTTTCCAAGCTATAGCACACAATATTTGACATACAGCAGGTTCGTGTTTCATGGGATACTGGTACGTCCACAGCTAGCTATAGTGCACTACTTTTGACCAGTGCCCTATAGGCCTGGTCAAAAAGTAGTGCACTATAAACAGAATAGGGTGCCATTTGGGATGGAAGCGAGTGAATGAACAGAACAGGAGGAAGTTCCTCATAGAATGACCACTCATAGTCCTCTGTTTGCACTGTTGCACGATGTAGACATAGATAAAATGCTTGCCATGAAGTCATCTTCCCCTTGTCCACTTGGAATGGTGAATCGTTTGCTGAATGAATTCCATTGGAGGGATATCTGGGTTATAGTTGTGTGTGTTGTATGGGCTGCTCTAGGCTTTGCCCTGGTGTGACTGTGTTTCCTGCCTGATTCCTGGCTTATCTTGAGCCAAGCCCAGATCCCTGTATGCACACGCTGAGATTCGGCCGGCAATCAGGCAGGAAGCACAGTGATATCTGGGCACCAGAGTAGCCCATATAACACACAACTTATAACCCAGATATCCTTCCAATGGTCCATTCAGCCAAAGAGTGAATTAGGATGTTACAACATTTGTAGGGATAGTGATTCAAGGAGGTGGGAGGTGGATAGAACATCTATA